>NW_028251099.1:0-86960 GCF_964263255.1 Lissotriton vulgaris | reverse complement strand
TAGACCTGGCATTTTTTGGCATGGTTTTCCCTGGCGTTTTGCTTTCTGACCTCCTTTTTTTTACATTGTTTTTGCTGGCTTTCGAACTCTGAGCAATTTACCACTGCTGACCAGTGCTAAAGTGCATGTGCTCTTATGTAAATTGTGATGACAATTTGTTTATCTATGATTAGTATATTTGGTTCACTTATAATTCCTTAGAAAAGTAGTATGCCGTATACCCAGGGCCTGTAAACTAATATTAGGGGCCTGCAGCACTGATTGTGCCACCCACAGAAGTAGCCTTTCAAACTTGACTCAAGCGTGCCACTGCAGAACCTGTGGGCACAGTTTACTGCCACCACAACTTCATATCCAAAACAATGTGGACGAACCCACTGTGAAAAGAGATAGTTATTGCCAGGAAACCATTGGGTTTTAAAAGACCCCTCACACACCAACCTAGTTGGTGTCATGCTTCATCATTGGGGTCCCAACCGGGTGGACAAATGCACCCCGGTTTTGCTACGACGCCCGAATACACCGGAGCTGGTGCGGTGTATTTGCATATTGCACCCTGAAGGTAATTGTGGATATGGTTGTTGCCAACTGTTGTTCGGCCTCTCCCCCGTCAACTATTTGGTAGCTACCTGTGCTGGAACTACTGCTGGCAGATAAGTCCTCATCAGAGGAACCCCCTGATGTGTCTGACCGCTCAGTAGGTCTGAAGTCCTTATCAGCGTATGGGTAGGTCTTCAGGTATGAACGTTTTTTCAAGTCCTTTTACATTTTTGGGATTTTGGCTTGAGTAAGTCCCTCCTTATATTCATTGATTTCTCTATTGGAATCCTCCAGTTTCTTCCTGAAAGAGGTTAAGGTGGTCTTGTAAGGGCCTCCGTGGCTTGGATCTCGATTAGGAATGCGTTGGATAGTCTCTTGGTCATATGGATAATTAGAATTATCAAGTCACATGTGCACCGCCAGGCTATCTGGGCCCCGTCTTTGCGAAAGGTAGCCTCCTTTAGGAAAATGTGTGGGGCATTGGTGACAATGAGTCATGTGGGAGCTGTATTGTTCCTCATCTACTAAAACCAAACTGAGACCTGACACCAACCACCTAAAATGCATCCTGCTCAACACCCGCTCGGTCCACAGACATGCCTTCGACCTTTGGAATCTACTAGACACAACCTCCCCGGACGTCGCCTTCCTAACAGAAACATGGATGAACGCCTCCTCAGCCCCAGATATCACCATTGCCATCCCGGAAGGCTACAAGATCATCTGGAAAGACCGCACCAAGCAAACAGGAGGAGGCATCGCTATCGTCCATAAGAATTCCATCCGCATCTCAACCAGCTCAGACGTCAATCTCGCTAGCGCCGAACATCTTCACTTTCAGATCCACACTGACCCCAAGACCACTCTCAGAGGCACCCTCCTCTACAGGCCACCAGGACCCCGTGCTCAATTCAGTGAAGATATCACTGACTTTATCACCCCACACGCCCTCCCTTCCGAGAACTACATTCTATTGGGAGACCTCCATTTTCACCTGGAAAAAAACGACAGCAACACCACCACCCTTCTGGACAATCTCGCCAACCACGGACTCAAACAACTTGTTAATACCCCCACTCATGACGCAGGTCACACACTCGACCCTATCTTCACCTCCAGCAAACATATCTCCTTCAGTCACACCACAGCTCTCCATTGGACGGACCACAGCTGCGTTCACTTTTTCTACAAAAAGCCCACAACCCACAACCATCCTCAACCTACTATGCGAAGAAACTGGAACAAAATCACCATCGACCAGATCTCCTCATCGCTTCTTCAAAACCCCCCTGCCCACTCTTCGAACCCCAACCAAGCAGCCATTAACCTCACTCAATGGCTAACCAACAGCGCCGACAACCTAGCACCCCTGAGAAAAGGTCAAATCAAACTAGGCAACAAAAACGCCCCCTGGTTCAACGATGATCTTAAGAAATCCAAGAAACTCTGTCGCTCCCTTGAGAAGGCATGGAAAAAAGACCCAAACACCAGTACCAGGGACGCCTTCAAAAACGCCACTCGCATACACCACCAACTGATCCGGACTGCCAAGAAAGCTGCATTCAAAGACCGACTCGACAATAACGCCCACAACAGCAAGGAATTATTCAACATCGTCAAAGAGTTTACCAACCCCGCTGCCAACTCTAACGACATCACTCCCTCCCAAGCCCTTTGCGACTCCCTAGCTTCGTTCTTCCACGACAAAATCGCAGACATCCACAACCGCTTCGATAACCAACCCGGAGACCAACCCACCCAACCTTCCGCCGTACCTTCACCCCCCTTGAACATCCTTAATGACTGGAACCCAATCTCCACTGAGGACACCATCCGCCTGATGAACTCCATCCACTCAGGATCCCCCACAGACCCATACCCTCACCACATCTTCAACAAAGCTGATTCCATCATAGCACCACACCTCAGACGTCATCAACTGCTCCCTTAACTCCACCACCTTCCCGGAAAGCTGGAAACACGCCGAACTAAGCGCCCTTCTGAAAAACCCCACAGCGGACCCCACCGAACTCAAAAACTACCGCCCCATCTCGCTCCTTCCATTCCCGGCCAAAGTAATCGAGAAAGCTGTCCACAACCAGCTCGCCGCCTTCCTCGAAACCAACAAATCCCTCGACTCCTCACAATCTGGCTTCCGAGCCAAACACAGCACTGAGACCGCACTCATCGCAGCAACAGACGACATTCGAACTCTACTGGACAATAGAGACACAGTCGCCCTCATCCTCCTCGACCTCTCCGCAGCCTTTGACACAGTTTGTCATAGCACCTTAATACAACGCCTCAAACATCGGAATCCAAGGAAAAGCACTGGAATGGATCACCTCGTTCCTTGCCGGAAGAACTCGGAGAGTACGCCTTCCACCATTCAAGTCAGAGGCCACTGAAGTCATCTGTGGCGTGCCACAAGGGTCTTCACTCAGTCCCACCCTCTTCAACGTATACATGAGCCCCCTCGCGGCCATCGCACGCCAACACAACCTCAACATCATCTCCTACGCTGATGACACTCAACTGATCCTCTCACTCACCAAAGACCCTAACACCGCCAAAACAAACCTACATGAAGGAATGAAAGAAGTAGCTGATTGGATGAAGCACAGCCGTCTAAAACTGAATTCCGACAAAACAGAAGTCCTTATCTTAGGAACCTCCCCCTCTGCCTGGGACGACTCCTGGTGGCCAGAGTCCCTTGGAAAAATACCCATCCCGACAGACCACGCACGGAAGCTGGGCGTCATCCTGGATTCCTCACTCTCGATGACCAGACAAGTCAACGCCATCTCATCATCGTGCTTCAACATTCTTCGCATGCTCAAAAAAACTTTTCGCTGGATCCCCACCGAAACTAGAAAAACGGCCACCCACGCACTGGTTACAAGCCGCCTGGACTACGGAAACACCCTATACGCCGGCACCACTGCAAAACTCCAGAAAAAACTCCAACGCATCCAGAACGCATCAGCCAGACTCATACTAGACATCCCGCGTAACGACCACATTTCTGGTCACCTGAAAAACCTCCACTGGCTTCCCGTCAATAAGAGGATAACATTCCGCCTCCTCACCCACGCACACAAAGCACTTTACGAACTTGGACCCGAATGCCTCAACACACGACTTTCCTTCTACACCCCCCCCCCCCCCCCGCCAGCTACGCTCCTCCAACCAAGCCCTTGCTGCTATACCTAGCATCAACAAAACCACCATGGGAGGAAGATCCTTCTCCTACCTGGCGGCTAAAACCTGGAACTCACTTCCCACTCGCCTTCGCCTCACTCAGAACCACCTAGCATTCAGAAAGCAACTTAAAACATGGATATTCGACAAGTAACTCCCCACCCTTCTCCAAGCGCCTTGAGACCCTCTGGGTATGTAGCGCGCTATACAAATTAACTGAATTGAATTGAATTGAATTGAGGATCGCTCCGTGGAGGATGGTACTTATTCTATTCCGCTTCTTTTCATTCAGACTTTCCCAGTCAGCAGTTTGTGTGATGGACGTTGCTATGTTCAGATCTGCTAAGAGCGGTGGGTCTGAAAGGATGAGGTTCATGTCATCATCTGTGAACCCAAGTCCCGGATTTCTGCCATGGTAACTACTCAATCTAAATCAAGGAGAGAGCGAAGAAGTTATGGGGAATGTCCCTATCCCCAGTACAAATATATCCGAAACAATGTGGACGAACCCACTATGAAAAGAGTCCGGACTCACTGTTATGATTAACAGTGCCAGGAAACCATTAAGTTTTAAAAGACCCCTCACACACCAACCTAGTTGGTGTCATGCTTAATCATTGGGGTCCCAACCGGGTGGCCGAATGCCCTCTGGTTGTGCTACGACGCCTGATTATAGCAGAGCTGGTGTGGTGTATTTGTGTGAAGTAGTGTGGTGAAATAATTAAAAGTATCTCTGAGAATCCTTGCCTGGTGTGTTTATTAGTGGCAGCCCAGGATACGGCTAAAAAAAATAGCACAACTACTGGAGCTAATTTTACTCTTAGTTGTCTAAAATATGGTCTACGTGTTTCCGCGCTGGATAGAAAGTGTTAGGGCTTTCGTCAGGACCAGGTGAAGAGTTCATGGGTGTCAAAAATCGTGCCACGTGAAAAGTGAATATTCAACACACGCTCGAAGGTGTGTTGTAGTACTCAGTGGTATCGGTATACTTACGCACCCACTGTAAAAACCTGTGGAAAATAAAAGGACAAGACACAAAGAGAAAATGCAACATAAAAGGCAATCTTTAGCGTATTCCTTAGTGTCTGGTGGTTGGTGGAGAAGTGTGGCTCAATGGTTAGAGCGGCAGACCCTGATGCAGAGGTCTGACCCGGGACCAGGGTTCAATTCCCGCCTCGGCGGGTCTTGGGCTCAATTTCCTCGGACCTGATAATTCTCGCCTCGGTGCCTATTCTGATCATGGGCCCCACTCTGCAACTCTGGGCAATAGCTTGCTTAATCTCCACAACAGCCCCAACAGCGCTGGGATGCCTGGCTTCACCTTGGGGGTGCCCAGGAGTGGACATTTCACAGGGAAAAGCCAGGAAGGGTTCCACAGTGGTATGCGTACAGTGCCAGGAAACCCCGGTTGGGGTATAAGTGCGCTTTACAAGTACAAATTCATTTCATTTCACTGATGCTGGTCTCACCTGAGTTAGCACAAGCAGTGAGTCAATCTGTAGTCTAAGCCTGGTGGGAGAAATGTACTATTAATACAAAACTATCTTTCAACAAATATGCGGCTGTGACTATACCGCAGCATGCCAGTAATCCTTAGTGTTGCGTCTATAGCGCCTTTGCATAATAGACTGAGCTGCGGCATGCTGGTTGGGTGCTAAGAGTACCCCTAGGTGATTGAAATCGAGAGGTACTGAAGTGCCTGGTAATCGGCAGGGTAGTGGCCTATGTGCCGGCGTTTTGTTAGGGCATGCATGGCCACTGAATCATGTGCTTAGAAATGGATTGCAAACAGCATAATAGTAAGAGAAATAAAACCAGGGGGGAATAGTTACACTCTATTATAGTGTGAGGCATAAATTCAGGGTCTGGGAGGGGTACCGTCTATAGTCACACTCTAGGGCGGGAGAAAGAGTGGAGAAGCGCCATCAGCAGATGCCAATCTTAAAATGCCAGTAAGGAGCGGAAGCAGAGCAGCCTTACTTCATCCAGACGAGAAACCCGCTGAAACCTAGTGTGGTTTCCCGCAATCCTTGCCTGCTGGCGCGTCACTGCCGGCAGCCGGTATAAAAGGAAACCATCTTAGGCGCGTGGGCATACGTATGCGTGGAGCCTGCGAAGGGGAAAACAACTAGACCCGAGGCTGAGGGTGTTACAGAGCATGTGTTGTGGCCATTTTGTGCATGCAACCGCCAGTAAAGAGACCTAATTATTAAACCATGGAATAGTTGTGTATACATCGCCGCTCTACCTTAACATTTCATGTTGCCTTTCTACAATAATAGCTTTTTGGCTACTACGATTATCGTCAGAACAGTAACTAGGTGATTGAAATGTAATTGCAGCAGAGGTGAAGGGACTGAATGAAATGAGAGACTTATGGTTAGCAATAGTATGGTGGGGCTTTCCTGCAAGATTGTCTCCTACTCTCCTATTTCTTTTTCCATTTCTTTATGTTTAACACTTAGGGACTCGCTTAATGCTACAATGGGTAGAGGCTGCCACCGTACTACTGCTTAAGGACATTTTAAAGGTTATACGCGAAGTTGCCTTCTTGAGACAGTTATCTGCTTAACTTTCTACAAACTATTGTTTATTCACAAACTGAAAAGCCTTACTTAGACCTCGGTAGAGAGCTTTTTAGTTATTTGTCAGAACTCATGCAGTCACTAAAAAAGAATACAATTCGTTATAGAGAAAGATTGTGCTTCTACCTCTTTGGTGTATGTACACGTGTTTATAACTGCATTTGTTTGTACAGCAGTTGCCCAGTTTAATAATATATTATTTAGAAGTGGGTTAATGATTCCTAAGCCAAACACCCCTAAGAGTAAAGGATAAGGATAATACTGTATTTCAAATAGAATTTCTGGTGCTGCGAACTGCCAGCTTTATACTTGAAGGCTGGAGTTTAGTTTCAGACCAACGCTTTTCAGTTTTTGCCATTGTCATTGGTCTGACTTTGGTAGAAACCAAGTTTTCCTTGATGGCATATCATTGCACTTGCCTTTGTTGACAAAGGCCTTCTGTTCACTGTCCCTCTTGGCCCATTGCAAATATATATTGCACAAGTCATCTCCAAACTTCCACACAGCAAAACCATTCATGACCCAGCATGTATATATGCAATATTTGTATATCGTAAAACTAGTTGAAAGGCAGTGGAGCATTGTACAAGGTCAAAGGCAAGCATGCGCTCAAAGAGTGATAGGACAGGTGATTGGATTCTGAGAGCAGAACTGTGATGAGGTCTTCTTTAAAGAAGTGCTTCTTCAACTCCGTCCTGATGGATATGGTGTGTTCCAGATTCTCGTCCAAAGATGGAGAAGGCCTGCTTCTTTGATAATTTAGTGGAGTTTTTTTTTTTTTACCCTTGCCTCTTTGCACAGCCATGATACTATCAGACTATCACTTAGGCTCTTGAGTTATGGCTTCTCCCCACACGCAACAATTGCAATAAGTAATATATTACACTCTCCATATATCTTATCTAAGCCATGGCAGTAAAAAAGGTGGTCCAATAATGTGTTATATGGAGTTAGTACACGACAAAGAAACATTCATACATGGAATACTATAGTGCAAAGGTTCTTTTTTTTTATCACCACATTGTAACTAACAAGGCAAAGCAGCTCTTGAGTTCTTTTAGAATCCTTGTTTCAATGACTTGGCAGAGGAAAAGGTTTCTGCTAATGTTCACAGGGCCTATTCTGAGATAAAAATCAAACTGATTGTGGATTTTACCCTGTCAATCATTGTTCTTGTTAAATTCCTATGTTTATTATCACTTCACTTGAAATAAAAGCATAGCATAAACCAAATAGATGCAGAGTGTGTAGTAGGCTGTTTACTACTTCTCCTCAGGAGTACTGGTGGGGAAGGAGGGGGGCAGGGATCTCATGGATCATGTCCACTCCCGACAAACAAAAGTAAAATGTAGCATATTACAATCTGCGTTTCTTCATATATATTTATGCCATGCCAGTGTAAATAATTGTGGCTCACGAACACCTTATTTACAGCAACTCTACCACTGCACTTTCATATATTGAATACTACAGTGCAAAGGTCAAATTGAAGTTTATTACCACAGTAGAGCGCACTTGACATTAGAACAACCCGGTTAACTGCATTACATATTGTATATTGCAATTACTTGACACATGGAAACAATTTCATGACCAGGCCAGAGGCTATCATTATGCATATTACTTGTATTGCCACCTCCTAGAACTTAGAATGTCCAACAATATATAAACCCAAACACAGGAGCCATCTTCCTCTTTTATTTGCTGCTCCTTGCAAGATAAGTATACTGTGTTGTGTGTTTAAATTTAGAGAATTGATTAGAGTAAATGTGTAATGTATGATTGATGATTGTTAAATGATAATTGGTTTATGTAGGAAGAGCAGTATTTAATGTTTAGAGAGAACGTTGTTTTGTGTTTGTTTTGGTATTTTGGACCCAATTCATCGGTTTAATGTAGGCTTTTTATCAGGTAAGTAATAGTATTTTTAGAGCGTAACACTTTAATTTAGTGTAGCTGTTTATAAAAAATAACAAGATAATGGTTGTATTTACTTTTCCGTTGCGCCGCGAGCAGGCGTTTTTTTTTTTAACAGCTTGCAGCGTGTTTGAACGTTTTCACCAAGCCGCGTATTGAGGGATGTATGACATCACAACGCATGCTTTTGCATCGCAACTTTTACAACGGATGCCTTTACAACGCATAGCACTTAGGGGTGCTGGAAAGTGAATAGTTTAATTTACTATTCCAACTCCAGTCCCCGTGGATAGTAGGGAAGGTGTTGGATAGTAAATTAAATTTATTCCCTATCCTAGAGCGCCCCGCAGCGCAATGCGTTGTAATGGTTTGCGTTGTAAAAGTTGCGATGTAAAAGCACTGTGTGGTAAAAGTTGCGTTGTAAAGGATGTTTCCCGTATTGAGAGTTCGAGATCTCCCGCAAGTGAGTCGGGAGCTAAGTTGCATCATCACGCGGACGTGCGTGGGAACGCATCGCTCCCATCTTTGGGGAAAACTAGAATGTTAACCGAAAGGCATCAAGTTGCGAGTGCACAGTTGCTTGTCAGTAGTAACTGCCACTGCCGTTCAGTTAAGAGTCAGCTACGTTAGAATATTGAAATGGACGAGTGAAAAGGGGCATTTGAGGAAGATTGCAGATAGAAGCATTATTTAAAAAAAATAAAGGGGGGTTAGGATTATTTGGAGTGTTATTTAAGGATTGGAGTATTGGATAGTGGTGTGATAAAGAATGGATATGAATGAGGGGGCACAATCGCCCGGCACAGGAGATGCAGATCTAAGGAAAATAGTGCAAGAAGAGGTGAAAATTTCAATGTAGAAAGTCTTGCAAAGTGTTTTGAAGAGAAAAAGGAGAACAGAAGTTTGCTCTGAGGATAAATATTGGTCTATGGAGGATGAGGAAAGTAATAAAAACAAAGGTTATGAAAGAGAACCAAAAAGGAAAAAAATATAGAGATTGGTGTTAAATTTTTAACAAAAGGGAAAGGTGAGCATAGCACCACAAAAGGAGAAAGTGTCCAACGTGGCACAAACAGGGTGTCCTATGCGGCACAAGAGATCTTGATGGTGCGCAGGATTAATTCATGGACAGAGAGTGAAATTGACGATGATGAATTTGTATGATGATGGTTGGGATACATGGGGCACCTTTACTCCTTTCAGTGAAAGAGACATCAACAAGATTCTTCAGAGAATTAACCCATCTAATCACTTTAGCGACCCGTTGCCACCCTCCATTTTCAAAGTAATAAAGGACGTCGTCATCCCCATCTGGAAAAGATCATCAACGCTACACTGTCTCAAGGCTTGATCCCAAATTGCCTAAAAGCAGCTCAGGTATCACCTATACTAAAAAAAAACTAATGCAGATAGTGCTGACCTCAACAACTTCTGCCCTATCTCTAACATCCCCACCTTAGCCAAACTCCTAGAAAATGCGTCCAATCACAACTCTGCTCACATCGATAACTTCCAACTCCTGGACCAGCATCAATCTGGCTTTCGGAGTGGGCACAGCACTGAATCGGCTCTGACTCACGTTATTGATGACATTTTAAAAATGCTTGACCAAAATGAATCTTGCCACTAATCCTCCTTGACCTTTCCTCTGCGTTCAACACTGTCAATCATGACAACCTCCTATGCATCTTGAAGAACAGGATGGGCTTCCCTGGTCGGATGTTGCAATGGGTCTCATCTTTATTCCACCACAGATCACAAAGAGTCAAGGCGAACCACTCTCTCTCCCAGCCCTCTCCAGTATCCATGGAGGTCCCCCAAGGGTCCGCCCTATCTCCTATACTCTTCAACTTGTTCTTGAAACCTTTAGCTAATGCACTAAATTCCACAAACATTATTTTCCATATATATGTGGATGATACGGAACTCTATCTGAAAATATCCTCTCCGGATAACCTCAAATCACTCAACACTACTCTAACGTCTACTCAAAACTGGTTAACCGAGAACCACCTCCTGCTCAACACCTCCAACAGAATTCCTTCTCATTTCTCCTCCAAATCACATCCCCAAGTTAGACCTTTGGATGAACCACCTCACTGCCTTCAACTGCTCCCCCATCATTGACTCAGCCAAATCTCTTGGAATCACCCTGGACAAGCATCTGAACATGAATAATCATTTCAGCAATGTGTACAATGGAGCTAATCACCTGATGAGGATACTCGGGAACATCCAACCTTTCCTTCCTCAAGCTTATTTCAAGCAGGTAGTCCAAGCGCTTGTTTGGCTGAGACTAGATTGTGCTACGCTTTGTGGCCTTCCCAAATATACCATGACCCCACTAAGGGATTCACTGAACGCTGCTGCCAGATTGGTTACAGGTACCAAAATAAATACGCACGCATCTCCATTCAAAATCCCTTAAGTGGTTGCCCTACGAAGCACAAATTCAGCCAAAGATTGCCTGCCTGGCTCACAAAGCCCTCCATTACAAACCCCCCAGTTATCTAGCGCAAAAGCTAGAACTATCCAGAGGTGGCAGACCCTCAAGAAGTGCAAACTCTTTCCTCCTGAAACCTCAGATCTTTCGCAAAAAGAGAACATGCCACCGAGCATTCTCCCGCGCTGCCCCGAAGATCTGGAATTCTCTTCCACTAGAAGTACGCAGAATCCCCTCCACGGTTGCTTTCAAATTGGAAGCTAAAAGATTCTTTATGAACAAGTTCTTACCTTAAATAACTTTGGATCATCTGCTCTAAATCTTTGAACTTACAAACTGACAACTTGCACTAAGTGCTGCTAGTCTTTTAACCTATCATTTGGTCCCCGATTGGCTCGCCATGCACCATTTATTGTTTTACTCTTTATTGACCCAGTGTCTGTTGTACCCGTTTGGTTTGTTATTCATATTTGATGCGGTATTGCAACGTATTACCTTCCTGCCCTCCTATTGTAAAGCGCTCTGATATCCTTCGGGATCATGTTCACGCTATATAAAACTTTATAAATAAATATGGACTTGGATAAAGAAAGAAAAGGGAGGGGTTGATTAAAGATTCGCAGGGTGAGGACATGTTTAGTCCAGAGTTGATAAGGCACCCTAGGAGTGTGGACTGGTGGCTGTTGCCACACATAGTGGAGTTCTTAAAATTTTGGATTAGAAAGCCTTTGGAGAACAAGGCCAGGGCGGTCATGAGAGCAGAATGCTCTAGACCTGTAGTTGAGGATAAATGTTACATGACTCCAGATCTTGACCCTGATAAGTTTTTATTAAAAATGGGACGTGACCCAAGGTAGGGTTTAGAAAGAGCGATCAACACTGTCAAGATAGGTTATTAGACGTTTTGGGACCCTAGGCCAGGATACTAACCATGGCAGCGGAGGCAAAAATGAAAGATGTGAAGGTGGAGAATGATCTGTTGAGAGGCTGGTCTCAAAGGGCTGTTTGTTTGCTGGGTAATGCAAATGTAGCTTTATCATCAGAGAGGCATAAAGCTATCCTGATGAGGATTAGTCCTAAATTGGGGACTATGCCAAGAAGGAAGCAACAGAGGATCCTAAGGGATATCTATTCGGAGAAGGTCTGGTAAAGGGGGTAGGAAAGTGTGTGTCTACTTTCACCAGCCTGGATAAGGCTCAAACATCTTTAAAGTGAATGTTTGGAAGAGGTGTTTTTGATCTGTCTGGGGCAAGGGCCTGTTTACCTTGCCGATCTAAAATAAGGGTACAATACCAATCTTATGCGTGTGCGGCCTTCAGGGGTTTCCCGTCCTCGAATGGCTTTTATCCCCAAATAGGAAGAGCAGGAAGAATGCGTCAATCAAGGAGACAAGCGCAGTTTGCTCAAAGGGTCCCAGGGTAAGTATAAATGTTTTTGGCTCTTCCCCAGGCGAGGGGGGGGGGGTTGAGATGGTTTGTGGAAAATTGGAGGAAAATAACAAGAGACAGGTGGGTTATTCACACTTTGCTAGCATATGTCTTGGAGTTCAGGGAATTGCCAAGTCAAATGAAGGAACCAAATCAGTTTGTTTTCAAGAAAGAGCTTCAGGAAATAGTAGGAATAGAAGTTTTAGAGAAGTTACAAAAAGGGGCAATAGAGAAAGTTTCAGAAGATCTGGGTTTTGTTAGTACTATTTCTTTGGTTGAAAAGGAAGAGAAAGGATGGAGGCCGGTGATGAACTTGAGAGGGTTAAATCAATTTGTGGTTTATAGACATTTCAAGATGGAAGGAATCCATCTTTTAAGGGATATCCTGCAAGCAGGCGATTGGTTGGTGAAGTTAGATCTAAAAGATGCAGATTTCACTAAATCCATTGTGGAAATAAGTTGCATGTTCCTTCAGATCAGATGGATGGGACAGCTGTATCATTTTTCGTCCCTTCCATTTGGTGTTTCACAAAGGTGTTGAGGACTGTAAGTTTCTAAGAGAAAGAGGAGTGCGGATGATTATGTATTTAGACAACTTTTTAGTGATGTCTTGGTGTCAAGAGGAATTAAAGAAGCAATTGATTCTGACATTGAACCTATTGGAAGGTTTGGGGTTTATAGTAAACAAAGAGAAATCGGTTTTAGTTCCAAGTCTGTGTTAGGAGTTTTTAGGTTTTGTGGTAAACACTGTAGAGAAAACTTTGAGTTTGCCAGAGAAAAAGGTGAAGAAAATAAGGACAGAAGTGAGAGGGTTGTTGAGAAAGGAAAAGGTTATTCTGAGATCTTTGGCAAGAGTGATTGGTTTATTTTCTTCATCCATTCAAGCTGTTTTTCCAGGGCCTCTTTATTACAGAGCTTTGCAGAGAGTGAAGGCAGAGGCTCTCAGGAACGGGTTATGGTATGGAGATCAGGTTGTTATTTCAGCAGAGGCTTGAGAGGAGTTAGTTTGGTGGTTGGAGAATCTGGAGGCTTGGAATGAAATGGCTATATCTGGGATATGCCTAGATTATGTTTTGGAGACTGATACAAGCCTTTTTTTTGTTGGGGAACTTGTTTAGAGAATCAGGAGAAAGGTGGGAAATGGTCAATAGAGGAGAGGTTGGAGCATATAAATAGTTTAGAAATGAGGGCAGGTCTTTTTGCCTTGAGGAGTTTTGGAAAGAAATTGCGAAATTACAATGTTTTGTACATTACATAAAACGCTTGGGTGGAAGCAGGTCAAAGAATCTGACTCAATTTGCCATGGAGATTTGGAGTTTTTATTTAGAAGAGAAGATTGGTTTGAAAGCAGAGTATTTGCCAGGTCGGATCAATCTTGTAGCGGACTGAAATTCGAGGAATAAATGATGTTACAACGCAATCCAATAAAATGCATGCTTTTACAATACAACTTTTACAACGCAGGTGACATTACATCGCATAATATAATAAACTCCTGTAGCGGGATGCAGGGAAAATAGGGTTTTGGGTGGGGAAGTGTATTAAAACGTGGGTATTGGAAATTAATACATAGGTATTAAAATTAATACTCAAGTACAAAAATTAATAATCGAATAAAGAATGAATACATTATAAAATATTAATTTTATAAATGTATTGTAAATATTGCTACAAAAGGTACTATTTTATAACACAATATATAAGAAAATGCTCACATCAAAAAAATACTCACGGAATAAAATTGATACTAGAGTACTTGCCCTCAATATTTTCTCTTTTTAAATATTTGTACTGAACATTACTAAAATATATATAAACCCCATATTAAGCAAATATCAAACTTAAAGTAACAAATAATGTATTAACTATATTTTAACATAATATATATTCAACAAACACTTTTATAAATTTACTATATAAACACAAAATAAATAAACAAACATTAATACATGTAATAAAAGAAAACAAATTAATATTAGTAAATATAAAAGGTCCACATCACAAAAACACTATAGCACACAACTACTATCAACACAAAAAAGAAAACTTCTGTTTTTAAATTCCGAAAAAAAGTCCTACAACTCTTTCAGTGAAATTACTTTGACCCGGAAATACTCAAAAGGAACGTTACAACATACAACAACAAAAAGGTTACAACAAAATAATTATTTGCATTCTCACACACCATTACAAATACAAAGAAAAATTATACCCAAAACATATTTTCCTTTCAAATTACGTTCAACACCGCAAAATGTATAAAAGAAGCCGACCACCATTTTAAAAATGTAGTTACTTGATTACCAAAGACTGCACGCGTATTTTACTACTGAGAACGACAAACCTCGAAACAAGTCTTCTAAAACACGAAGTAAGTACAAACTCTAAAAATGTTTAACTACTTAACAACTTGTAGATAAGCAAACAAACTAAAATAAACGATATTAACTTTTTTTCAGTTAATTTGAAAACTTTCACAATACAACTAAACATTGCAAAATACTCTATTTTGGACAATATATATATAAAGTAAGTAACAAAAACAATATATCTTTTTTAAAAAAAATGTTTTAATAAATGTACAATAGTGAGATTATTAAAAAAAATCTTTCCTAAAGCAAAGTGCAGGATAGTGACAAACACTGTTTCCGTCCTAAAAAATAACAGCATAGTGGTGTATTTAAAATTACTATTCCAAATTCAAAAGCTGCTTCCTTCTAAAAAAAAAAGCAAATTAATGATACGTGTACAATTAATATTACAACTCCAAAATATAGTATCCTTCGAAAAGATGCATGATTATGTTCAAATTACTATTACTATACCATAATATACTTACCTCTGAAATGATGCAAAATATGAAAAGTGCAGTATAGTGATAGCTTAAAGTTACTATTCCCACTCCAAAGCATGCTTAAATAACAGAAAAAAGTGGATAGTAATGGGGTTAAAATACTATTATAACTCCAAAACATGCTTGATTCTGAAAAAGTGCAGAATAATCTCATGTTTAAATTAATATTCCTACTCCAAACGGTGTATATCTCCTATAAAATGTGGTTCATTTCAAATTACTTTTCCAACTCCAAAACATGCTTACCTCCGGGAAAACGCTGGATAGTGGTGGGGTTTAATTTACTATTCCAACTCCAAAATGTGCTTGCTTCAAGAAATGTGTAGAATAGTGGTATGTTAAATTTACTATTCATACTCCAAAAGGTGTTTACCTCCTGTAAAATGCTGGATAGTATTGTACATAAAATTACTATTCCAACTCCAAATTGTGCTTGTGTACGAAAAAACGCTGGATAGTGATGGGGTTTAAATTACTATTCCAACTTCAAAAAGTGCTTACATCTGAAAGGTGCAGGATAATGATATGTTAAATTTACTATTCCCGCTCCAAAGGATGCTTAAATCACAGAAGAAGCTCGATAGTGGTGGTGTTAAAATTACAATTCCAACTCCAAAAGGTGCTGGCCTCAGAGAAAACACTGGCTAGTGATGGGCTTTAAATTAGTATTCCAACTCCAAAAGGTGCTTGCTTCAATAAAGGTGCAGGATAGTGATATGTTAAAATAACTATTCTTACTCCAAAGGGTGCTTAAATCTGAGAAAAAGCTGGATAGTGGTGTAATTTAAATTTAAATACTTACCATAAAACATGCACACCACAAAAATTATACTAAATAAACATTAAGATAAAACTAATATTTCTAATATAAGGGTTTTCTAACTTCGTAAAAAGACGGTATATTGTTGAAAAATAAATTGCTAATTACTAAAACGTCAACTTATGTCAGTAAAACACTGTTGTATTTTAAACTACATGAAAAATGTTTTCACAAACTAAATACATTTATACTTTTTTTTTTATATACCAACATGTTACTACTACATCCAAAAAGAAAATACCCAGAACATTTTCAAGAGAATGCATATCGAAATATCCACAATAATTTGAGAAAAGCATATTGCAAGGTAATTTCCTTCTATATAAACAACAAAAAACAAGTAAACAAATTAAACAGTATACAAACCCAAATGAAACTAATTTAAAAACATAATCATAACGTTTGACAACCATTTAAAAGAAAACCATTACAAGGTAATTTTCACATAAATAAATTATTATATAACAAATTGTACTTCTATTATTATAATGAAATTGTTTTTTCTTCCACAGAAAGACATACAACAGTTAAATAGTTAGTTTAAACTTGATTAAATAAATGTAGACAATTAAGCACAAAAGTATTTCTTCAATGAAAAACTGTTCCTATTATAAAACATGAAACTGTTGTTCCTTAACAAAAATAATATAATTCAGGCAAATATTTTTTTTAATCAACATCTGTTTTATTAAGCCCCCATACAGGGGAACGCACATGAAGAGGTGACACTTACACAGCGTTAAGCCTACAACCCCCAAGGGGCCGGCCGCGACATATCACTGGCGGTACAATAGCTGCTTGTGTATGCAGGACCCGTAATTCTGTCGGTCACATAGTCAATGTCCTGCTGGCAACCAGCTCGGGCAGTCATTTGAAAAGAGCAGTACGTGCAAGCGATCATGCCCAATTGCCACCGTGCTTTAAACGCAGCCCAGAGGGGTGGGCAACAACAAGTGGGGCAAACAGGGCGCAACAACAGACCAAGGTGGTCCAACACATGACCAGAGACTAACGAAAAGCAACAGAGAAAGTAGAGACAGAGTCCAGGGATAGCAGAGAGAAAGGTGGGAAAGAGGGAGCCTAGCTAGGGGGAGCGATAGGACCCAGGGAGTAACAGTCATCAGGATTCACAGTCACATCTCCATGTCGGGTTCACAGGCCATCAGTCTAGGGCGTTACCGGGAGTAAAGGGAAGCACAGCATCCTCCACTAATCGCAGCGCTCGCAGCCTGGGGGGCATGTTTCTAGCATGTTCGCTCTTGCATAGATACATCACTAGGGGCCGCCAAACTTTCTCAAAGCGTGTAGTGCGGGACTGTAATCTCGCTGAAAGCATCTCCATAGCGATGACCTGCCAGAGTCTCCCAAACCATGCGGCAAGGGGGGGGGGGGGGAGTCTCCGCCCTTTTGCAGTACAAGGCAATGAGTTGTTTGGCAGCGCCCAGCATTTGTAACGCTACACTCCATTCGTTACGGGTCAGGGCTAGCAAATTGGCAGGTTTGATTCCCAGTTACACTGTGCTGGCGGCATCAGGCAGGGGAAACCCCAGAACCCTCCTTATGTGGCTCAGTACCTCTTTCCAGAAGATAGCGATCAAAGGGCAGGTCCACCATATGTGCAGGAAATCCCCAGGCACATGTCGGCACCTCCAACAACCAGGAGAGGAAGATGGGAACATCTTGTGCAGGCGCTGTGGTGTGTAGTACCATTGCGTCATTACTTTGTACGCATTTTCTTGTTGCGGTATGCTGTGGAATATCTTGGGGATGTCTCCCCAGAGGCGAGCCCATTGCGTCGGCAGAATATCCTCACCCAGCGTCGTATTCCATTTTTGCTGATACTGCTGGCAAGGGGGAGCTGGGGGGTGTTGCAGAATGTGGTAAATTCGAGAGATCAAGCCCTTCGTGTCGGTGCAAGAGCGTGCAAGATGCTCAAATTGGGTAAAGGTCCTAGTGGCCCCTGGATATATCGCGTCCGACAAGGCCCAATGACGCAATTGGAGAAATTGTAGTTCAGCTTCCGGCGGGAGTCAAAATTCCTCTCGACAATGGGCAAAAGTCGTTAGGGTGCCCCCATCGAAGAGATCCGTAAGGACTCGACAGTCACCTTGCGTCCATTTACGAAAGGCAAGTAGAGCGGTTAGCCGGAGGGAACCACGGGTTATCCTCGATAGGAGTGTGCGGTGAGGGGAAAGTCGTGAGACCTCTCTGCACCGCTGTCCTGTCCCACACATTCAAAACTGTTTTCGTAGGCACCGCCAAATACGCACTAAGGGACCGCCCTGCTTTGAGTCCAGGCCAGATTCCAGACGGTGCGGCCCGTGACCGCCCGGTCCATATGGAGCCACCCCTTCTCACTCCTCCTGGTGCCCCACTCAATCACAAACCGCAGGTGGGCGGCCCAGTAATAGTCCACAAAATTAGGGCAAGCAAGGCCGCCACGGTCCCGCGGGGCCATAAGAAGTGCCTGAGAAAAGCAGGGTCTCTTACCTCCCCATATAAATTTAGTGCAGTCATTTTGCAGGGCTCGGATGTTCGGTAAGGGGACAGGCGTGGGAAGGCATTGGAACAAATACAGGAGCTTGGGTAGAATAGACATTTTGATAGCATTCAGCCGTCCCAGCCACGAGGGATTAAGTGGTTTCCAGCGTCTCAGGTCCTCAAGGATGGACTTATGGCAAGCTGCCCAGTTAAGTGCCGACCAATTCTCCAGGGAGGGGGTCAAGGATAGGCCAAGGTATCGAATATGGCGAGCCGTCCAGCGATAGGGGCACAACCGTTCCAGCGAGGGGACATCGGCTGGAGGGATCGTAAGGTTAAGCACCCACGATTTATCATGGTTAATTTTCAGGCCGGAGGCGCCCTCAAAGGAGCGGAGCGGTGCATGGAGTGCTGGCAGGGACTGTCGGGGTTCCGTGAGGGTAAGGATGAGATCGGCATATAGTGCCACTTTATGGACTTGCCCACCCAACGGAATGCCATGGATGTCCGGGTCACGCCTGATCATATCCGCCAGAGGTTTGACCGCCAGGGCGAACAGCAGGGGCGAGAGGGGGCAGCCCTGTCTCGTTCCTCTCCCGATGACAATCGGATCTGTCAATTTTCCGTTCACACGGACCCTAGCCTTAGGCGCCGCGTAAGGTGCCATGATCCGAGCAACCATCAGTGGACCGAGTTCCATTTTACAAAGGACCGCTCGGAGAAATGACCAGTCCACGCGGTCAAACGCCTTCTCAGCGTCCAACGAGAGGAGGCACGGCGGGATACGCCAATGACTCGCCTTCCCCACCAAATGAGCAACTTTCCGTACATTGTCAGCCCCTTGGCGGTCACGAACGAAGCCCACCTGATCCGGGTGCACAAGGTAAGGCATGTGGGGATCCAATCTTTTGGCCAGCATCTTGGTGTATATTTTAAAGTCGGTATTAAGCAGCGCAATCGGGCGATACGACGAGCATAGCGCAGGGTCTTTCCCAGGTTTCGGGATCAAAGCTATTTCCGCCATCCCCATGTCCGGGGAGGGGCCTTGACCGCCATCAAAAGAGGCAAAAAGTCTGAGTAGGTACGGAGTCAGCTGAGCCTGGAATAGTCGATAGAATGAGAGAGGCAAGCCATCAGGTCCCGGCGCCCTCCCCAGATTTAGCTCCTTAATGGCCGAGGTCCTCCATACATTCAGCCGTAAGGGGTCCAGCCGCGTCCCGCTATAGTGCTCCAACACGGCCTCCGACACGGCGGGTGCCGGCGCGTCCGCCGTGTAGAGTGAGGTATAATAGTCGTGGAACGCTCCCAGCTTGTCCCCCGCCGTCGTCGCCCGAGACCCATCGGGGAGCTTCACGTTCGCTATGTGGGATCTGGCCGCTTGGACCCTCAGTCGTCTCGCCAATAGCTTCCCCACCTTGTCCCCCCCATCAAAATGCAGCTGCTTCAGGGCCAAAAGGGAGCCCTCGGCCCTATTTGCACGTAACAGTCGTAGCTGGCCCCGAATATTTGCCAGGTGTCGCCACGTCCTCAAGGTGGACCCTCCTGATCTTGCGTCACCGCCTCCCGCAGGTCCCTCACCAAGCCATCCTCTACCGCCCTTCCCTCTCGCGCCCTCGCAATCGCGAGGGAGGTAATGTGGCCCCGGATCGTGGCCTTAAAGGCGTCCCAGACCACCTGAAAAGGCGTCTTTGGTAGGTCATTGAACTCCAAATAGAAGGTAATGGCCGCGCGGATGTCCTCTACAGATGCTGCATCTCTAAGGAGGTGCGGGGGTAGGTGCCACTTCCGCTCACTGGGGGGACCCTCCGGTGGATCCCTGAGAAGTAACTCCACATGAGCATGGTCCGAGATGGATATGTCCGACATCCCAGCATCAACCACATCCTGAAGCAAATCATGGGACAGGAAGATATGATCAATGCGGGAGTAAGAGCGGTGGGCGCTCGAATAAAAAGAGTATTCTCTTTTATCCGGGGAGCAGTATCTCCATGCATCAAATAGACCTAGGTCGTCTATCTGCCTGCGAAGGGCCAGAGACATCGCCCCCGCCCCATGAAAGGAGCCCTCACTCCGGTCCATCTTTGGGCACCACACCAAATTAAAATCCCCCCCGAGGATAATAGAGGACCCACCCCGAAGCACCTGGTCTCGCAAGAGATCTCGGAGGAAACGATCCTGTGCCTGATTAGGGGCGTACACATTGCATAGCGTAAGACGGCGAATTCCCACCTCGACAGTCACCTTGAGGAAACGGCCATCACCACTTCGAAAGAGTCTATCGGTACCTCGCCTGATGCCAGCTTTGCACAGAACTGCCACCCCTGCTGTTTTCGTGGCTGCCACCGCCCAATACTGGAGGGGGTATCTGGGATGCGCCATGCGCCCAGTATCTGCCTGTATAAGATGGGTCTCTTGCAAGAAAACGATATCTGGGTCATGCCGCAGGATATAATGCCATATCTGCCTGCGCTTGTTGGGCGAATTAAGGCCCTTAACGTTAAGGGACAAGATCTTGAGGGGTCTAACCACCTTACTCGCCATGGCAAGGAGCACTAGGAGACTCAAGCATCACCAACCTCAACACATCACATACCACCCACACACCCTCGACAACGGTCCCACCCTCCCCGACCTCACCCGTCCCTACACCTCCCCTCCTAGGACCCCTATAGAAGAGAAAAGAAGGAAGAAAAGAGAGAAAGAGGGGAAGAGAGAAAGTCGAACACAAAAACCAAACAGTCCACAGCCGTTGAGGCTGGAAGTATGAACCATGAAGGTGTGGCCAACAGGGCCAGAGTTCGCTGTCCCCAGAATAGGGCATCCTACACCCTCGGGTTCGAATGTCCTTCGGGATGTCACTCCCCAGGGGGCAGCGCCAGAGGGACATGGCTTACAGAAAGTACTAGGAGGTATGGAGCCCCCACCCTCCTAGGCCCAGCATTGAGTGATCAGGAGCCCACCCGGGCCCTCCCCCCAACTGGCAACCCCCGGCCCGCTGGTGGAGCATAGGACAACAGTACCTCGAGCGGAGTGCAGTAAGTGTCTCGCCATCCTCACGGCGTAGGGGGATGCTCTTTAGGGGAGCGCTCCTCAGGGTCAGTTTCTGCTTCCTCCAAGGCTCTAATCTGGGCTATAACTTCTAGCCGAGCTTGGCTGTTCGTGGGTACATCAGCAGGTGGTGTGCGCCGTCTCCGTGGCACCGTGGTCCAATCCGGCCCAGACGGCGTTCTCTTGCAGGATGAGTGCTTGGAAGGACTCTCTGGAGGAGAGCCCGAGAGTTTGAGAAGTCTCGCCGCCTCGTTATATGATCGCAGAGCTTTGCGTCTCCCCTCCCACTGGAAGATAAGTGCAAATGGATGGCCCCATTGGTACGGAATGTTCATGCTTCGCAGCTTCTCCGTCACCGGGCGGAAAGCACGTCGCCGCTTCAGGGTGTTGGGCGCTAGGTCCTGATAAATTTGGATCTTATGTCCCTGGTATTGCAAGTCCGGCTTGTCCCTGGCTCACTTCCAGATCTCTTCTTTCTTCACAAAGGAATGCACCCTCGTGAGAATATCCGGGAGGAGGCCCGACCTCCTAGCAGGGGCCGCCACCCGATGTGCACGATCAAGAGTGGGGGGCGACACGTCCTCATCACCACGCACCTCGTGGAGTAGCTGCGCCACATATTCCAGCACGTCCTTCCCTTCCGCTCCAAGTGGCACGCCGCGAATACGGAGGTTGTTGCGCCGGCCCCGGTTCTCCAAATCTTCCTGCTTGATCTGGAGTTCAATGTTCTGCTCCTCCAGGGCTGACAGGCGCTGCCACAGATGTTCCTGGTCCTCCGTGCGCGTGTCCATAGTCCTTTCCAGGCTATCCACTCGATCTCCCAGCTCCGTGACCTCCCGCTTGAGTTCTGTGACGCACAAGTGTACCTCCGTTCTCAGGGAGCCAATCTCTGCCTTGAGTTCAGACATAAAGGCGGCCATGAACGCCTGCGTAACTGGTGGGGAGTCCACCTTTCCTCTGGATGGGCCCTCTCCAGCCGCCGGCGCCCCTGTCTTACCCCACATGGCTGTCACAGGATTATCTTTGGGGGCCGTTGCCTGATCTGCCCTAGTGCCCCTGTTCGTGCGCGTCATCGTCCACGCAGGCCAAGGGAGGTCGTCTCAGGCCGCAGTGCGTCGCTGTGGGTTGAGGTTCGCGTCCGAAGTAGCTTGTGGAAGCAAGGCCAGGAAGGGGGGCCAAACTCAGTCGTGGAGCTCCGAGGGTAGCCCACACCTCAGTTATCCGCGGGTTCAGGACCCCGGTCCACAGGACCCACCCGGCAACAGCACCCTACAGCCAGTCACTTTTGTGGAATGAGGCCTCCACTCCAGCCCCACAGTCCGGGGTCCGCGCTGGAGGAGCAGTCCAAGTCCCCAGTGCACCACTCCAGCAGAGCAACAGGCACCCCACACTGCCAGGGCCCTGTGCGCTACCTCTACCAGCCCCTCGCCGGTGGAAACGGAGGGGGAGGTCGCCGATGTCCTGGTCCCTCGCAAGGCAGCAGGGTCAGCAGGGGGGGGGAGATCGTCCCCGGTCAACGCCAAGAGCAGCAGCTCACCTTCCCTGCTCCCAGTCGCTCAAACCAGCTGGGCCGCCGTAGAACCAGTGCGCTACTATGCGGATCAAGAAAATGGTGGGCGCCGTCCGCTACGAGAAGTGCCCCGGGGGCACTGCCTGCCCCCGAGCGCCGTCCAGACCCCAGCCGCGGCGCTGCTCCTCAACACTGGGGCGCGGCGGGGGACGGGAGCTCCCGAATGCAGGTCCGGACTGGCCCGCAGAGACAGGGCCCAGCAGCCTCACCTCACCGTGTGTGCAGGGAGGGGGTCGGCAGAAGTCCGCAGGCGCACCCGATGTGTCCCCTGGTTCAGCAGTAAGCCGCCTCCGCAGCAGCCCAAGATGGCGGACAGGTAGGCTTCCTTCTCGCCAAGCCGGTCACTCGCCCCACAGGGTCTCCCCGGTCACTGCTGCACCGCGGATGGTCCCAAAAACACCGCCTCAGCCAGCCAGCACACAGGGGCGTCTCAGGGGGGCCCGGTCGCCCCTAGATCCGCCTTGAATGCACATAAAAAGGCCAGCGGCGGCAGGAGCTCCGCAAGAGCGCGTCTGCTCACATCGCCGGTCAAGCCACGCCCCAGGCAAATATTTTTTTAATACTTTCAATATACTAACAATAAAAAATGTTCTCCTTTTCCAGAACTCAACTCAACTAAAACTCACTCATAAAATCGAGAAACAGCCTAAACAATACTATAAAGATAGATTTTGGAAACAAATAAAGAAATAGGAACTATATTTCTCGCCCTAGGAAACTTTACATTAAACTATATATATATATATATATATATATATATATATATATGTGTATATATGTATGTCCTTCATGCTAGCAGCGGACATCCGGACCATCTGAAGTGGAGCATCCCGTATGGAGAGATGCTCCGCGTAAAAAGAAACTGCTCAGAACCAAAGGATATAGAACAGACTATTGAAGACACTGGTCTCAGATTTCTGGCAAGGGGATATCCTATGGAGGTCGTTGAACAGGCTAAGACAAAAATTCAGGAAAGACCACGATCCACATTACTGGAAACATTGGAGAAGGTGGAAAATGAAGAAACAACTCGCATTATTATGGATTTCAACATAGAACATCAAAGTCTTAAAAAAATCATTAAGAAAAATTGGAAAATCCTGATGTTAGATGATTCATTGAAAAAAAAAACCTTCCACCAACTCCCCAAATAACTTACAGAAAGACAGCTTCTCTGGGTGATATCCTCACACAAAGCCACTTATCTATCATCAATCCACAGAATGAGAAAGGCAACAAATCCTGGCTTACAACACCTGGCTTCTGGAAATGCTCTAAATGCAAAGCCTGTGAGCATGGCAAAAACAATCTCTCATATGAACTACAAAATGGAAACATAGAAAAAATCACCGATCACATAACGTGTGAATCCAAATTTGTAGTATACGTCCTACAATGTCCATGCCAAAAACTATACGTAGGCAAACACTTTCAGGAGAAGCATTCTAGCAACAACCAGGAACTCAAATATTTTGGTGCAAAACTGGTTAAGCAGCATGAAAGAGGAGGAGATAGAACCTTAGAACATAGAAGAGCAGAATCGAGGTTCTTCTTGGCACTGGGAACAGAGAATCCTTTTGGACATAACCTGGACGCAGAACTGTATGTACATTTATAGAACAATAACATCTTTGGATAACACGTGTAAATATTGTTTATCGAACTGGATGAGAGAGAAAACAATCCATGAATTAAGAAGAAAAATGATTAAAAGTCCTACATAATTGAGCAAAAATTGTTTTAACAAACAAGGACAATGACTATATGAGCATTATATAGATGTTTATACTTAATGACATAATGTTAGGGTATATTGAATCATTGAATGAGGTGGTTTATTTTGTTGCTCACAATGTACTGTTTGTGTAAGTCTACTTTAGCTTGATCGTGAAACAGATAGTGGGTTACTTTACACCTCCTCGACTTTTCAATGTATATAGACTGATGGGGGAGACCTGGTTGAGAAGGGATTTGTGAAAGGTCAAGGATAGTAATGCGTTTTTGCACATTAACGCTATTTGCACATAACATGTTTACATATGACAATTTGCACATTGCACTTGGCACTTTATTCGCAGTATAATTGAGTGACTGACCTGACAGATAACTGTTATCTCTCCCCTCAATCCGTCTACCCTCTACCCTTTACTTTTACCTTCCCCTATCCTGCCATTGATGATTAATCTCTTGATGCTTGCTATGAATTATTGAAATTGTTTGATATAGTTATTAGGAATACATTGTACCCCACACCTACTTCCCTTACTCTTATGTAACTTTTGAAAATGTGTATCTTAACTGAGAAGTCATGATAGGAGTGATGTTGCTCAAAAGAGGTTTAACTTGCAATTTTCTGTCATAGGGTACTTCACCTATATGTTTCTTTGCTCATAAAACTGTGTACATAAATGAAAGTCTAAAATGGCCACTGAAAAATAAGTGATTAGAAGGGTTAGCAGTCTAGTCTGTTTTTAATGGTAATAAAGAAGGGACTTTAAGCACTTTGCACTTTACATGGACTGTTTGGATTGCAGGACTCTATGGTCCAGTCGCAGGCAACTGCCGAAACGCGTTGACCGTCCTCTTTTGTCTGCACGATGGTGTTGAAAGAATAATAAAAAAACCTACCTGAAAACGAGTGTTGGACCCTGTTTGTGCTGTGGTGCTTCGGATGCTCTGGTTGCGAACTGGAGCTGGATGTGTCCGTTCTTCATTGAAGATATATATATATATATATATATATATATATATATATATATATATATATATATATATATATATATATATATATATATATATATATATATATATATATATATATATATATATATATATAATTATATTTTTTCATTTCAGAAACACCAAAGAAAATCAATCAATTTATCAAACGAGAAGAATAAAGCCATAGCTAATTCATAGGTAAGAAAAAATATTATCTGTACAACTAATTGATGGGGTTTTTTCTCCCAATAAAGCAGGAATCTTTATGCAATATACTAACTTAGAAAAACAACAAACTGAAAACATTGAACAGAACATGTAAATGCATGAATTGCAAACTGCCAAATGTATTACTTTACAATATACATGCATTTTCCCTCCAAACAGGTATACACAATAAAATATTAAATATAATAACACTAATTTATATTTTTTTCTCTTTTCAGAAAATATAATGAATACCCCATTCAAAGAAGCCAAATACCGAACATCAAAAAGAGGGACCAGACTATTAAACCATAGTGGCTATGTTTATTGTAAGGAGAGACTACCTGAGCGCAGGTGTCTTTGGAGGTGTGTGCAATATTACTCAACCATTGCACAGGCAGAGCAGTTACTCTTGGTGACACTGTTTTAAGAACCACAGACCATAACCACTCTGTCTCTGCAGACCATAACCACTCTGCCTCTGCAATGGAGATTGAAGTTCGAGAAAGAATGAATGAAATTAAAGATATTGCACCCACCTCCAATGACACCTGTGGTGCAGTTTTAAGGGAGGTATACCAACACATTCCCCCTCATGTTGCAAGTAGTATGCCCACCATACCGAATTTGTGAAGAATTATTCAACGTCAAAAACAGACAAATAACCCACAAAGAGTCACTCCCCAAACATACTGTGACATATTAATTCCACCTGAACTCTGCTACTTATGCTAATGAACATTTTCTCTTGCATGACAACGAAAATCCTCAAAAGAGAATAATAATCTTTAGCACACTCCATAACCTAATAAGATTAGAAAACAAGGATATTTGGATGATGGATGAAACGTTTAAAAGCACGCCCTATCCATTTACCCAAATATACACTATTCACACATACATTAATAATACTGTAGTTCTCTTAATATACAGTTTACTCCCGAATGAATAATCCTCAACATATACAGAATTATTATCAGTAATAAAATCTAAAACATCCAACAAAGAGACATCCTAGAAAAGTCATAATTGACTTTGAATTAACATTGATTATTACAATAACAAAACATACCCAGATACCCAAATTCAAGGATGTTTCTTTCACTTTTCTCAGGCATTTTGGTGTAAACTACAAAAAACATCCTAAATTACGAATTATATATCGGATACCAAACTTCAGTTTGAACTTAAAAAAACGAACTGTCCTTTCCTTTGTTCCTCCTGAAAGTGTAGACGAGTACTACACTTCATTTACAGAACCAGAATATTTTACAACAAATGAAGAAAAATTAGCAGCCATACTAAATTATTTTGAAGACACATGGATTGGCCATCTAAGCAGGTTGGGTCACAGGAGGAGACCATGTTTCCATGTGTAGTGGTGGAACTGTTACTCAACCTGCTTAGAGGGAGGAGCTAAAACAAACAATGCCTTAGAGGGAAGGCACAACTCCTTCAACAAATCAATTGGAAAACCTCATCATAACTTCTATAATTTTTGGGAAATTTTAAAGAAGGAGCAAAGCTTCAAAGAAATGAGAATGTCTCCATCATTATCAGGTAATCTGAACCCCCTTAATTCTATCAGAACTAAGGAAATTTCTGAAAGGCTATTGGCCGTAGTTCAACAATTTACGTTAACAGTGGCTTCTGACTACCTTGATAATCTTGCTCACATCCTACCTTTCTAACACACAAAAAAAAGGTACTTAACTGTTTTGCCCTAAAACAACTCACACGAATTCAATTGATTATTTCCCCCAAAAAATGTAAATTAATAATAAGTCGGGTCTCCTTACCTTAAGGTGTTTTCTTTCTTCAACTCTCGGACTCACATTCCATCCATTGCTTCACCAAGAGTCCTTACTGTTTTTTATAATCCACGGTAAAGAACAGAAAATCCATTTGAAAAATCCATAGTCCAATGAAAACGATATTAATATGCACACTAAAAACTGTGCATATAAAAATACTGTACCCAATATAAAAATCCCCAAAAAATGGTTCCAAAAACGCAACCAATTCCAACGTTGCAAACGATTCTGATCGAAATCCAATACCATTTCATAATCCATCGAAATCCAATATAAAACGACCCAATAAAAAAAATCCAGAAAATTATTTTATTCTTTTCTCAAAAAAAACGCAACAAATGTCAAAAATCCAATCCATCGAGGCCAAAAATCCTGTGGAAAAAAACTGTTCAACACATCCAAAACCTATAACTTTCACTAACCTTATAAAAACATTTAACTGCGGCGATGATAAAAATATATCTTTTAATATAAATGATGTCGCTAAACTAAAAAAGCACACCTTTCAAAACACTCTTGTTTCATAAAGTGTTTAATATATATACCATTCACCACTTTATGAAACAAAAACCGTTTTTAAATAAGAGACCCGACGTGGGCCTACTACTGCAACATGTAATGGCGGAAATTAGTTCGTAAACACACATCAAAAGAACGAAAAACACATTTGTTACATCTATTTACCTCCCTCGTCTCTCCTTACACTAAACATTACCACTGCCCTATGTATTATATTAATGTAAATTTGTCTTACCTTAACGCAGCTATCCCTTGCTTCTGTTCTCTCCAGCGAGGATCTCCGTCGACGTCATATCATTCTGTAAAGATTACCAAAGGACAATTTCTCCCTTTGAAACCGATGGAAAAAACGTGAGAAAATAGTACAAAAATTTATATAAAAATATTACTGAACATGATCAAATAAAAATGTTATTTGTATGAAATATATATTTTTACTGTATTTTTTATATATTTAATTTATTTGAATAATTATACATATTTTAAATATAATTAAAACATTTCTAATAACATTACATGTGTTGTATTTGTTTATACATGTTATTTATATCCCATTTTTTAAATTATTAACTATTTCTTTTTAAGTTGCTGTGGCTCAGTCTGGTTAAATGGAAGAGAAAGAAAAGAGTAAATGCACGTTTCTAATAGGTTTAATTTCACAATGCTTGTGGGTATACAATATGTTTTTGTGACTATTGTCTGTATGCTTCCCTTGTAGTGGTTGCGCAGCAAGCAAATCGATAGGGTCTGTTTGGCCTTTTGATTAAAAACACACGCGTATTGTACACGCGCGTATTCGAATCCAACGTTCTGTATATATAAACATGCGCTAATGTTGCAAAGTGAACCAACTCCTCCCCCCTCCCTCCACACACTTCCCGGTCTGCCATCCTGACACCAACTGTCCATCCTAATATATGTAGACTATTGTCTTTATGCGTCCTTTTTTGGGCGCCTATTAGGATGGCGGACGGACCTGCGTCCGTCCGCCACCCCGAGGTGGAGGGACCGTCTGCAGGGGCAGCGGCAGTCCCTCTGGTGGAATTAGGATGTGACCGCAACCCCGGCGGTCACCTCCCATATATTTAACATTGCTGCGGGTGCTGCTTTAAGCAGCACTCGCCGCAAAGTTAAACCTGCATGCTGTGCATTTTGCATGCACAAAGCGGCAGGCACCGCACGGTGCCTGCTGCATTGTGCATGCAGATGCAGGGGGGGGGGGGTACCATAGGTACCCCCCATGTGCACCCCCCCCTTCACCCTGGGAACCGTATGCCTTTCCGTGGCGGCATTGCCGCCACGGAAAGGCATGTCCTGAAGCACATCCTAATATGGCTGCCGGTGTCTAATAGACACCACCACCATATCAGAGCTTTTCCGCCACGGTCGGAAGGCGACCGCGGCGGAAAAGCGGCGGATGGTCTTTCCGTCCGCCATGACCCCCCCAGCCATCCTAATGTGGCGGGGGGTCTTTTCATTCACCGCAGCGGTGATTCCGGATCCTCCGAGCCGGCGGTGGCTTCCGTCGGCCCAGAGGATGCGGATTCACCGCAATCCTAATCGAGCACTTAATGTTGCACAGTCAACCAACATCTCCCCCCCCCCCCCCTCTTTCCACCCATTTCCCGGTCTGCCACCCTGACACCAACTGTCCATCCTAATATATGTAGACTATTGTCTCTATGCGTCCCTTGTAGTTGTTGCGCAGCAACCAAATCGATAGGGTCTGTTCGGCCTTTCGATTAAAAACACGCGTGTATTGGACACGCGCGTATTCGATTCCAACATTGTGCATATATTAACACTCGCTTAATCGAATCCAACATTGTGTCAATAATTCAAAGCAATCGGTGAAGAACTTTCGGAGATGTAAGATTTTGAACAAACGAACATTGACATTTTTATGTGTCTGTTTGGGCTTTCGATTAAAAACACGTGCGTATTCGAGACGCACATATTCAAATCCAACGTTGTTTATATAAAAACACGCGTGTATTCGAATCCAACGTTGTGTCAAAATTTCGAAGCAATCTGTAAAGAACTTTCGAAGATTTACGATTTTTTGAACAAACGAACATTTAAATTTTTATTTATGTTGATTATTACTTTTAAACAAAGAATTATAACATTAAATCTACTTTACAATATTTATTTATCCCCATTAAAAATGTAACCATCATTATAATAAAATATTTCAATACCTGTAGTTTCATAACTAATAACATCATTTTTTAAATTTACATTTTATTTTTAGAACTAAAAGGTATTTTGTAATCATTTTTACCTGACAAACTACTTACAATTTTAATATTAATACCTGAATATTAACTCATCAAAAATTATACCTAATTCATAAAATAATTAGTTGCATTATCATAAATAAAAATAATTTACCAGAGTATTAATGTTTCCTAAAAATAAAACAAATTGTCTGACAACTTTTACCTAATTAATAACACGTTAGTATTATTACTAATACCCGAATATTAATTTGCCCAAAAGATCTATACCTATTCCATAAAAAACTATTTAAAAAATGAAAATAATAACTATTTAATAACAAAAATATACCTATTCCATTCATAAAGATATTATTCTCATAATCGTAAAACTATTTAATAACAATATTAATACCTCAAAAATAATAACATGCATAAATAAAAATTATCTTTATAAATTAATATTTACTATATTTTAAAACCTACATTGTAAAAAGTGAAACAAATATTTACCATACAATACTTACCAATGCATTGTAAAAGCATGTGTTGTACTTTTATGTGTTGCAATGGCATGCGTTGTAAAAGCATGTCATGTAAGTGTCTCTGCGTTGTAATAGTTGCGTTGTAAAGGCATTGCGTAGTAATGCCTGCGTTGTAAAGGGTGTCTCCTGAATTGGAGGTATCTCTGGGATTACAGCGATTGGAAGCTGAATGTTCTTTATTTCATTAGAATTGCACGAGGTTTGGGTCCACTGGAAGTGGATCTGTTTGTGTCAAGGTTGACTTTTCAGGTGAAACGGTATTACAGTTGGAGGCCGGATTTGTTGTTAGAGGAAGTGGATGCTCTCCAGCAGGATTTGAGGAAAGTTCAGGGGCATGCATTTCCCCCATTTGCATTGGATCAGAGAGTATTGTTGCTTTGGTGTTAGTGAGACCTGTATCATTATACGGTGTATTCATAGGAAAATTAGGTTTATTAATAGATCTACAATAAGTGTATTTTAGGTGAGACACTTAATAGCCATATTTAAAAATAATTTCTTGAAGGGAAGTGAGCAGAGTATTGGTAACGTTGCATGAGAACATCAGTGATGTCATTTGAGGTGTCATTTACCATGTCATGAGTTTTGTTAAACAAGGTCATAGCAGTGCATGATGAGGTTATGTAGGTACCCAAACTGTAACTGGTGAATGTAAGTGTTTTTAGGGTTTTGTTTTGTTACTAAAAGTTCGCTTGAACAATGTTTATTTTTTAAGTGGGGTTCTGAGTTTTTTTTTATAAGGTAGTGTTTTTGTTTTCATATACCTTGTGAACCGGTTAGTATAGGCCCTGGCATTCGACTTCCCTCAGGTGCCCAGCAATGCCATACTCTGCAATCAACCTAGCAAGAGTACCCATGCAGAGCATTATAGTAAAGAGGTTGGCTCATTGATATTTGTTTGTATCTGTACTTCTCAAAAGAGCCTTTCTTCATTAGTTTCCTTTTTTTCTTTTTTTGCATTTGTGTTTTAATGTTTTTTATTTACCAACTCTTATTACAAATGACCCCTTTTAAACTTATTTTTAATTTGTTTTACTGATGGAACTTGTTCTAATTTTCTTCCCTCTGCTTCACCCTTGTCCACTTGTCCTTCTTATCACACAATATCCACACAGCAGTGTACAAACTTTTACAGGTGCAGATTCATCTCCTGCTGCTCATTCTCCAATACCTCACCAGAAACACTTGGTTGTGATGTTGTCCTGTGCCTCAGCATTCACTCTTTCCCTCTGCCATTTTCCAATACTCCTGCTCATGCTTCAAACTTGTGTCTCCACAACATTGATATTCTGCTGGAGTAGTGGCCTCTTGTCAATTGGCTGAGTTTTGCCTTGCATAATTTGCATGTGTGAGAATTTGGGTTGTTGGTTGAGGGGGGTGGGAACCTTTCTCAAGCAACAGCCACAATCTTTGTCAGAGTATACCACCAAAGTCACTAAATGAACCTGTGCTCAACCCTCTGGTAGTTTGGCCCAAAAGCAGTCGGGCTTAACTTAAGATGTAAGGTGTAAAGTATGTATACAGTACTTAAACAGTAAATATTTTTAGAACCCCAGGCAAGACAAATACCACACAAATTTAGAGAAATAGTCAAATGTAATACATTATTAAAAGAAAAATTGTATTACCAGAGCACACACTCAGTTCAGTCAAACAAAAAAAATTGTACAACACATTTCTTGTATTCTTCCTCTTTTAATTTTCTTTCCCTTTCGTCCAGCCAGCCAACATGTGTTTATTCGTTTGGGGTGTTCCCACGACTTCCCCAGGGTTGTATTCCAATTTTATTACAGGGAGATCACTTGTGGTCTCAATTAAAGGGGTTGTGTGAATCTCCCTTCCCTCGGAGCACTACTATTAAAATAAATACAAGTGTACCCATATCCGTTACTAGTGAATGCCACAAATAACCCGGTGTATCATCACCCAATTGTGTTGATGTAATACGTTATTTGAGACAAAAACGGCAAAATCTATTCCATAGAACCATAGTTTAAAATGTTTAAAGTGAAAAATAGAGCCTAAAAGATCAAAGAGGCAACTGTGTACATCTAGTACACGAGATTAGGGCAAAGTCGAAAGTTATGGCCTTCAGTGATGGATTGCGGTCCGAATACACAAAGTGGATTGGGCCCAGTCACCGCTTACCTTTGGACTTGAAGAAATTAGTGGAGAAAAATGTCTCTGAGAAGGTAAAGTTCAGCTGGGCAAGGCAACTGGCGCTGTTCCGGGAGGAAGTGTCTTCCATCAGGGAGCTACTAGATAAAGTTGCAGTGAAGATATTTTAGTTTTTTAAACATATTTTATTACATTTTTCAAGTACCACTTAGGCGGGAGCCGACATAATCTACTTGATAGCAAAATATCAAAGAATTAGCAGCAATGAAAATATCAATGGGTTTGTTTACAAAAGAAAACAAACTATGAACTGTACGCTGACATTCCCACCCCACCCACAAGCAAAATTCAGTACACCTATATGTCCAAAAAAAGGAAACGATGCAACATACATTTTGGCCAACAAGCCTCTCATGAGGCAGATCCTGTGGGGATTGCGAAGGAAGAGGAGGGAGATCAATGTCACGGTATGAAAGCCACCAAGATCATATCTTTATATATTTTTGAGGGCAGCCCCTCGCTGCGTCCCCGCACCCATACATATAAAGTTGCAGTGAAGATGTTTATGCTTGGACTGAGTCTTTCTCCTGGAAATCAAAAACTCTTCATCAGGATGCAGCTGCAGTCTGTAGCTGACGAGAGCTCAACGCGTCTGAATACCTCTTCTGTGAGGAACGGCTGAGCAGGATTTGCTGCTGTGGAGAACGTAGCGGCAATGCACCTTGGGTAGATCAGGGAGCAGGTAGTTTCTGGTCTCCTTTCTGTTCTCAGAGCATTTTTGGCAGAACATTTTCAGAGTCCCAAGTTTTGGATTAGGGCTAGCTGGACATCTTTAACAGCATTTCCAAGGGTCCACTACTAAAGGGGACACCAATTGCACAACCAGAATTTACTCAAGCTGGATCCAGGTGTGCATTCAATATGATTGGAGCCTTTTCTGTCCCTGAGGTTCTGATGAAGAAACCAGCTAATTAGCCCTTGGCATCACTTTAGTAGTCCTGTGTTGAAGCAGAAAAGAAGGACTCATGCAGTAGGGCAGTCCTCTTGGGGCACAGGACAGGATGCAGGGCCGTTCTCAGAATCCTCCGCAGGTCCAGAAGAGGGTCCGAGGGTCCTAATTTTATCTCTTGTTCCAGCTTTGAAGTGGAAGAAATTTCTAGAGTTTTCCCCCCACAGATGGTGTTGGAATTTCCTTCTTCCCTGCCCTGCTCCCAGGATTTCGGTATGGCACTAAAGGCTAGTGTGAAGTTGTATGTATGTTCTGAGGCAGCTGCTTTGAAGGGCAAGTGGAGCTATACACAGTTCCGCCCCTCTCAACCTGTCAGTATGGCCCATCCTGCAAAACCCAGTCCCCCTTTTGTGTGACTGTCTGGGAGGAATACACAAAGGCCAACTGCCACCTACATCTAGTCAGGAAATGGGCGGCAGGCACAAATAATTAGGGCAAAAAATGCGAACTTTCTAAAAGTGGATTTTTTCAGAATTGTGACTTATAATCCGACTTTACTAGTAAGCATGACATTTCTGCCTGCCCCCAATTGAAAGCTATTATTTATTAAATGTAATAAGGTTACCCAATGTTATCCTATGCAAGAAAGTATGCCCTGTAGTAGTGAACAAAATGAAGAGTTTTTACTACCAGAATTTTTAAAACTTAAAAAGTACATGTCCACATTTTTAAATACAATGCACCCTGCCCTATGGGCTGTTTAGGCACTACTCACATGGTGACTTATAAGTATTAAAAACTGAGGTTTAGGCCTGGCAAAAGATTTATTTTGCAAGGTTCAATGGCAGTTTAAAACTGCACACAAGTGGCAGGCTTAAGACTTGTTTATAAAGGCTACTTAAGCGTGTGGCACAATAAGTGGTACAGTCACAATAGTAGTATAGTGTATAAGTCAGTGGGTACATGTAGTACCACTTTACCAGTAACTTTTAAGTAAAGGAAAAAATGTGGCAATCTAGGTGTAAGCCAATTTTGCTATGTTTAGAAGAGTGAGCACTGGCACTTTGTGCGCTTTACCAATTCTAGCCAGTGCTGTAGTCTTAAACGCCAACAAACGGGTTAAGAAAACGGATGGGATGAAGGCAAACAAAGTTTGTACGTGACCCTGCAGAGAAGGCCAAGTCTAACCTCATATAACCCGGCATGTTATCGTTTTTTGTTCCCAGCTGGATGAGTGTAAGACTCATGAGCATTTTATTGCTGCTTCTCAATGTCTCCATCCTCTCCAAGACACTGCACATCTTCGTCATCCTCCTCCTGTGTAGAAGCAGACGATGGCACTGTAAGTTCAGTCTCGCCACTTTGTGCCAGGGTTGAGCCAAATGGAGGTGGTGGCATCACTAATGCTTTCTCATGCCACCTGCTTCTTAAGTATAGAGCCTCCTGTTATCAACGAAAAGGCATGTTTTGATGTGGTGGAATGATAACTGAGCCGTCAGCCAATTAGCAGTAGTTTTATGCAAGGAGTCCTGCCCTCATTGCTAGATGTGCCGCATCCCTGATGTTGCGTGAGTGGTAACTGACCTGGAGCACCAAAAATAAAGTTCAGTTCTGTATGAAAAACCCCCTTAAAGTTGAATGGTGTGCAAGGGTAGATGAAGTAGGTCATTTTAGATGAGGAGGGGAGTTTGGTCTCTTGATTGCGTGTTATGCCCAATAGTATTGGTATTTCACAGGCTAGTGTTCAAGGCCACAGATCTTACCCACCTATAATGGTGTCAATAGCCTGTGCTCCGGTATGAACTCCAAGTCTGTACTAGGACTGTCGCTTTTGAGGGGCCCCATATATTGGTCTGCAATTTAGACTCAAGACTTTGAATCTGTGGCTTAGTCATCAAGGACACAAACTTTAAGCACCACTTTTGGGGAACCGGTCAGCAGTGTATGTATATATGTGTGTGTTTATTTATATATATATATATATATATATATATATATATACATACATACAATCAGGAGTCACTCGACAGTTCGCCTCAGCTTCTTGGATAACAGTTGGTGAGCCCTACGCGTTTCGAGGCCGTCTGCCTCCCGTCAGGGGCTAGCTTTGCATTCCCGGCACCTGAACACTCTCCTTAATTTATGCATATTTGATTAATTACCCCCAGTGGTCCGCGCCTCACGCGCCGAACTGTATGCAGGGACATGTGGTCCCAGAAGAGAAAATTAACTACCCACAGTGAGCTACAAGTGCAGAGTTAGTCTAAAAGCATTTTATTTTATTTCCTTAGCAGGAGTCCAAGTTTGTTGAGGCAATGTCTTTAGTAGATCGGGCTTACTGTACTGCACGGATGGACCTATTTTGCAGCCGCAGTCTCTCACTTCAGATGGTGCTCTCCTGCACGGCCGATTAACTGCACCAGTTATTTGTATTCGAATATGCCCGTAGCTTTCAGGAGTCACTCGACAGTTCGCCTCTGCCTCAGCTTCTTGGATAACAGTTGGTGAGCCCTACGCGTTTCGAGTTCGTCCGCCTCATGTCATATATATATTTTGCCACCAGTAGGTAATTCTAGTTGGGACCAGATTCAGGGTTAAAAAAATCCACTCGCAATTGCAAGCCAGATTTAATCAGGACCCGCTGTTTTTAGGGCCTGCTGACCCATTCTGGGGAGCTGCAAACAGGTGTTCTCTTGCTCACAAAGTGAATGAGCAATAAAGATGCCTTCAAATCTTGTTATCTAATCACATTTCTCCACTTTCAGAGACCGAAATCTTAAGTCAGTTTGTCTTTCTACCTTTACTTTTCTTTCTGATACTGTAGTTAGAGGATTTTGTTAAGTGAACTGTGTGACAATCTGGATGAGACCACTTCATGGGTCAAGTACATTACAGTTAGGTCGATTCAAGTTTATTTCAGTGTATTCAAGTTACTAGACCCCCAGGTCTATTAACAGAGTTCTACATTTTTAGCCTTGTAGTTTTCATAGGAATAGCGTTTTTTTGTTCTGCAAATCACTTTGGCACCGTTTGACGAATCTTCATGAAATTTTGAAAACTAGTCTGTCCTTCACTTCAGCTGCTGTCAAAGTGTCAAGGAGATTCGTGAAGTGGGGCCCGAGAAAAAGGGTGGGTCCCAAAATGCTTTTTTCCCATGCAATTTCTCATGGAGAGTTTAGACATAACTAGAACCCGGATCGATGAACGGAATTACACCAGATTTGGCAGAATGCTACATATTTGTCCAGAAAGAGTGCTTTTTGTAATTTGGTGTAAATCTGTTCAGACGTTTTGGAGTTATTAAAGGAAAATGATTTATGTATACAGCTGGAGATGTCTATCCACGCGCTAGTGCTTTGTTTATTTGGCCACAACCTGAGAGGAAAGTTGCAGCCTCCATTTTGTGTATCTGGACATGGTTCCGAGGGAATAAAGTAGAAATATGATATAAGGGGTCAAAGTACAGGCACCCTGAGCCCAAGGGACTGGCGAAGGGGTCTATGAGGGACCCCTCATGGGCAAGAAATTGCCTGTGAATTTATGGTGGATCCAGCACTAAAACAAAATACACCCACTCACATGACTCACATTTGCACTCCTACTCGCACATATACACCCATGCAGTCACTCACACATCCTCACAGACCCAGAGAACCAACCACAGAACCACGCATACACTCACAGACCCACACAGCTGCTTACACCCACCCATCACACACTCACCTACCCACTTACACACTTGAACACCCATACATTCACACACTTCCATACAGCCACTGCCACACCCACTCACACACCCATACATTTACTGATGCATCCACTCACAGACCCACAGTCACTTGCACACCCACTCACATACTCACACAGCCATGTGCACATCCACGCAATTATTCACACACCTGTACAGCCACTCAGACCCACAAAACTGCTCACCATGCACACACACACGCCCACACAGCCATTCACATACCCACTTAGTCATAAATCCACTCACACCCCCAATTTAAGACCCAGAGAAGCATTCACACATCCACTCACAGAGGCACTCTCACACACTCACGTACACCCTTATAAAGCCAGTCACACAACTACTCAGTAAACCCACCGAGCCACTTACACACCCACTCACACACCCATCACCATCACACACATACTCACACAACCACTCGGACATCCACTCACATACCCATATAGCCCATCTCACTGCTACTCACACACCTACTCAAAAACCCACCCAGCCACTTACACACCCACTCACACACCCATCACACACATACACACACATACACACACTCACACAACCACTCGGACATCCACTCACATACCCATATAGCCCATCTCACTGCTACTCGCAGACCTATTCAGCAACTCACACACCCACTTGCACACCCACACACATTTATATCCCCACTAACACACCCATGCAGTCACTCACACAGCTACTGACACACCCACTTAGACACCCACCCACTCACACACCCTTAAAGCCACTCTCACATACACCCACACAGCCACTCACACACACTCTTACACACCAACATAGACATTTTCATCCCCACCAACACGCCCATACATTCACTCTCACTGCTACTGATATACCCATATACCCACCCACTCACACTCCCATACAGTGACTCACACAACCTTTTACACATGCAAACATCTACTAGCATAGACTCACACACCCATACAGTAACACACACGCACTCAGTTACTCACACCCACTCATAGATATACACAGCCACTCACACATTCATTCACATACCCACACAACCACTTGCACACCCACTTATAGACCCCATCGCACACCAGAGAGCCACTTACACAAGCACGGATAGACCCTATGCAGCCAGTTATACATCCACTGGACACCCATACTGCGACTTACACATCAACTTGCACTTTAGTATTCTAGGTGACCTTGCAAAACATTTGCTAGTGTCTTCTTTGATGTTTTTTAGGTTTATTCCTCTTGGTGAATATTAAAGTAGTCAGATGTGCTACTTTGATTTCATTTATGCAGGGGATGATAATTTATATATTGTAAATTTTCTTACACTTAAACACACAATTATAAAAAATATATAAAACATGTAGTTTACTGTCCTTCACCAGATGGAGTGGTCCTAAGAATACGTTTTTTTTGTTGGATTTAAAACAAAAAAAGCTTAGTAAAACGAGTAAGGGGAAGCAACTTAAAAGAAGCAACTGGCTTCAGTTTTTAAGAGGAATTGAAGGTGGAATGGTGAGATTAAATCAAAATGTAACCATTGTGGTTTTTTCCCAGCATCCATGAACAGAGCAGACAATAAAATACATTTTCAGTCCCCCAGGCATATGGCATGTGCCACAATGAGTGACCATGTCTGGTAGCTTACGTAACACAGCGGGGATGGTAATCATCTGGTTGGTTGCTAAGGGCCTCACAGATGGTCCAACTGCTAAGGTTTATCCTTCTTTCGCATTATTCTGTCATACTTCCTCACATAAATAGTTTTGAGATGTTTCCTCATGGAGGACGTACCATGTGAGTATTTCTTTCCCAGTCAGTTTTTTGTTGCGTATGTTTCACTGCACAACTTTTGCAACAACTTTCTTTTCTCCTGTTGGGACGTAGAAGTGCTTTCTTACGTCAAAGGCTTTTTTTGGGAGGTGAGAAATCATGCTCCTCTTCTTCCTCTTGTCTTCTTTCTTCTGCTGAAGACATCTTGATAATGATACTGTTTTCTTTTGAAGGAAATAAAAAAAAATGGAGCTGCTGTGCTTTTGAGTCTGTCTCCATAGAGAGAGATATGAAACCGAAAATAATGTATTGAGGGTGTGGTTTGCGATGTGCATGGGTAGAGATTTACTGTATCCAAGGTTTGGATGTGTTTCTGGCATTGTGGCAGATCTGCAGTGGCATTATCAGTGGATCCGCGGATTCTCCAAACTAGTAAAATAAATAGGTATGTTGTGAAACACAAATTGGGTTCCAAATATTAATGTATGGATACAGTATGCCAGTATTACAGTTTGGCTCCCTTCTCAAATTCGCACTGGATCCATAGATCCCTAAAATGAATTTAAAAAAACGATGTTCGTGCATTGCTTTTATGGAAAGACTACATAAGTTACCTTACGTTCATTTAATTGTTACTTTTAAAGTGTATAAATGGGGTGAATGAACTGTTTATGAACTTGTAAACATGTATATTACTAAATTGAACTTGTAGGTGAAATTGTAGTTCAATTTATGTTTTTTTGAAAAAGGTGAAATTTAACAAAAAAAGAAATTTGAGGGACCTAATAGTTAGGCTCAGATTTGGCACACACAAAACCATAGAAAATCAGCAGTTATAGTTACCTTAGCTAACTGTAACTTACGTCCCATAAAGCACTGCTTATGACCTCCCATATTACATCACTCATGACATGGACAGTGACATCACGGATGACCCCTCAAATGGCTCCGGGGCCTGAGCGATGTAGATAACTGAGAGTAGGCCACATGCCCATCTTCCTTGTCCATTTCGGCCTGGGGACCCTATCCTCCGAGAGCCCCATTTCCCAGGGACCCATTCCCGGGGGCCCGGCCTTAGTAGTAAAGGGGGAGCGAGCCTCATACTCTTGGGCCTGGCCGTGCTTTAAATAGTGAGGTGGGGCCGCGTGGCCGATGCCCTTGAGCCAATAATGGCCCCAGACCAGCTCCTGCTATGTCCCACAGGGTGCCCACCCCCGGGACAAGGTGGTTCCCCTGCCCGCATTGACATGGGCAAGGAAACGTGTTTGCTCTCACTTTGCGGAGAAGTTTCAAAGATCCCGCCAAGTGAGAGCAAACACGAAGTCTGCTCCCAGTGGGCAGGAGTGTTTAAAAATGGGGTGGATATTTATTTTTATATAGCTCATTTATGAGGGTCCCTTTTAGGATCCTCCACTAAGGCCTTGAGGGTGTGCTGCTCACTCTGCACCCTTATGCGTCCTTTCATGAATTAACGATAGTCCTACCTCTGGCCTACTGCCTTTTGGGGTTTTGCTGCAGAGCCCTGCATCCAACCTTCCATGGGTGGCCAAACCTAACTGCGGATACGTGGCCTGCACCCAACCTGACCTAGGTAGCCAACCCCTGCATGACCTTGCACAGCAGAGGTTGGCTGCAGTTCTATTTGTTTTTTGCAAGTAACAAGGACCCCCTGGTAAGTTCCAATTTCTAGGACAGTGTAAGACAATATGTAAAGAAAATTCCTAGACAATGAATCATACATCAAATCAAAATCACTTTTGTGTCCACAATATTCAATGTAAGGCTAATATTATATATATAATAGACTGAGCAATAAATGTTAAAAAAATTGCAGGGTTGTTTTATTCATCAGAGCTTTTTCATATCATTAAAAGTACATAATGTGAATACACAATTAATTATACATACATATAAAAAAAACATATTTATAAAAACATGCAATTATCTAATACTGTGGCAAAATCGCAATAGTATTTCTGCTTTTCACTTTTCGATGCGCGTTTCGGCGTATGTCACGCCTTCATCAGGAAAAAGGAGAAGAAAAGCCACGTTTCCTACAATTAGAAAACCGTACTTAAACCCTGGCGTACTTATAATGTATACATAAGCCAATGCATTCAATTGATTGGACACAATTCTATATCGTAGGAGGGAATGCCTTCTAAAATTTAACAAGCTAGCATCACAGCTCTATATATATTTGAATTGCCGTGGGAGAATGCAATCATATAGGACCTGAAAGGGGTTTTTCAAACACTTCATGACAGCCGTTCTCTCAGATTTATCTGCTGCCGTTTTCTCCCTCCAGATTTATGCCATGTATAGCCCTTCTCCGTAAATTTCACTGTCAGAAGTAGAGTATTAAAGTTCCTTCGGGAACTCTAAAACTTGGCCTAATCAAATTCCACTATAGCTCTTTCTATAAATATTCCATATGGACCCTCTACATTGAGCACCATATATTGATAGAAACATATAAATACCTTTTTTTTGTTTATCTCTTACTAGTTCTATGTCCCATTTTTTTATTATTGGTCTAGGGGAACCTATTTCGATCTACTTACGCCACCATCATGTAGTCTGTTTACAAATATCAGCTTCGAATATAACATCGTAGAAATTAGACCGTTGTAGTCTTTCCTCGATTTCCACTAGGACGCTTATCACACAACTGGAGATTAGCGTCCATTTCCATTTCGGCGTCCTCCGTTTTTGGCGCACTATGCTTTGGACAAGTTATTTAAACGAATAGGACTATGGGTTTTCCGCTTTTGCGGATACCATTGAGGTTGTGTCTCCTTGCGAGCTGGTCCCTGACAACACGGCACTCATTATTTAAGGTAAGCGTTAGACGATGATAGCCCGCCATTACAAGTCCCTTGTCACGCTTCTTAGGAAGTCTATATGCCGCCGGCTTCCTTATCGTGCTGCCTCCTTTACATCTGTAATTTTATATTTTATACTTTGACTTAGGAACATATTCTGTTAACAAGTTAGGACTTAATATGTTTGTTTTCGCTGTTCGTTGCTAGATATTTTATTGCAAAATGCATGTAGTCCTTGGAAAGGTCTAGAACATAAAAACTATGACTGCCTTTCATGTCAGATAGATTCATCATTGCCTCATGTTCCCTATTAACTGTGATAATATCTGTATACTGGCATAATCCAGACGTATTCAGATCTACCTCAAATATGATATACATGGTCTACACAGTAAGGTACTTATAGGCGTTCACCCCCTATCTACTGTAAGTTTAGCTTTCTATGGGTAGGCCACCATAAACTCTATCACAACATACACTGGAGAGGTCCATGTATTACGCTGTACCATGTATATCCCTTTAATAAATATTTATTGTATGTTTTCCTTCAAAAGGACCATTTGCCTTATAGGTTTCTACCATCCATGTAAAATTACATAGTCTGCCCCTTTTGCATTATTCAAGTTTAGGGTTTTTATTGCCACCAGGACCCTCCATCTACCAACTATTAAGGTAACTATCCATCGCTTATTAGACCTCACCACAGTCGATATTTTTCCGCTTTCCCTATTCATTATATTTTGTTCCATCTGCCATCTATAGATTGAAACACTGTTCATAATTGTTTGCTACCATCAATTGATATTAGCTGCTGCTGCTGATTGATGGTAGCTGCAGGAACATATGAGCAGAGGAAAGCAGCGCTGACATTGCTTTTCGCCCGACTGGGAGTTTATATTTTTATTGAAGCAGGAGCTTAGGTGGCAGTATATGGACTATCAGGACCAGCATGCTACTGTGTGTGACGCTCATGGTGGGCGGGACTCTAGTTTCAATAAAGCTGTTGTTCTTACAAGCCCGCTTTCTGCTTCATTGCCGCCAGTGATCAAGAGCTGAATGCAGCTCGAAACGCATATGGCCAACGAAACGCCTGCAGCCTGCTGACTACACTGCTGCCTGCCGTGATTTGTGTTTGAACCCGATGTGTGTGGCATCTTCATGAGGGCAACTCTTTTTGTGCATGCATATATATATATATATATATATATATATATATATATATATATATATATATATATATATATATATATATATATATATAATATACACGCTCCAAGGATCCCTCACCACAATCATGCGGAAATCAGGTAGCAGCACTCACAGGGTTGATTCACAATCTTTTATTATTTCAAAAGAACGCGCTTTCGGCACTCGGCCTTCAGTAATGAAACGAAAGTCGCGGCAAACATCATCCATTTAAAACCATCACGTGTCATATGAACATAGAGGTAGGACTCGATGACGAAATATTAGAGTGGGTTCAGTGCATAGATTACAATATTGTAAACTCAATAAGATGTAAACCGCCTAAGATAATGCATAAATATCTAAGGACAAAATAATTCACTTTATTGCTCAGTAATGCAGACCATAAATATAACGCCCTGAATGGGCATATCTGAATGTAATCATGTCCATATAATGCGTACACACCTGCAATCAGACCCGCACCATCGGTGCTATTATCCTGCCCAGGATGGGCCAATGTCCCCTCAATCAAATTCACGTGGTCCGTACAGTACTTCAACCAACAAAGTATATCACATATCCCAAATCATATGTAACATTAAACAATTCATCATAGAAGATAAAAGGCAAAATTCATGATTTAGAAAACCTCAATCATATTTTCTATTCCAGTCATATTAGATGAACAGCCAAGTCCTCATGCATGTTAAGACCCATAGGCATTTTGCTTTGCAGATCGATTTATATATCGCGACTCAAGTCGCCTGAGTTTTTGTAATCTGTCACCCCCTCTCACACTGAAGAGGACAGAATCTATACAAAAGTATAATAACAGATCCCTGTTACGTGCATGCTCTTTATCAAAATGTCTAGCCACAGGATAACTCACATCCGCATTCTGGATCGCTCTTTGATGCTCTAAAATTCTCAATTTTACTGGATTTGTTGTGCTGCCGACATACCTTCTGCCACAAGGACATGTCAGGCAATACACAACATATTGCGTGGTACAAGTGAGACATTTTTGTATTTTTCTAGGTTTCTTCACCCCTGGCACATTATATTGTACAATACGTTTACTCACTTTACACGCCTTACAGCGACCACAAGGAAAAAAGCCTTTCATGGGTTCTGACTTGGGTTTGGGTTTAAACTCTTCATGGTGACTATGAACCAGGTAGTCTTTCAATGCTCTTGCTTTTCTAAAAGTCACCAACGGATAAGAGGGTAAGTCTTTCTTTATAACATGATCTGTCATAAGGATATTCCAATGCTTGCGCATAATGCATTTAAGATCTGCAACGTTACTGGAGTAGGTCGTTATAAGTCTAAACGCCCCTCCATCAGATTTTACTTTCTTGTTTTCTAGCAGCTCTTTTCTTTCTAGATTGTACACCTTGCTCAAAGCCTGTCTGAGTACCCCATCTTTGTACCCTCTTGCTTTGAACCTTTGTATGCTGCTACTCGCCGCTTTGCGGAATTCCTGTTCATTGATGTTATTCCTCTTAATCCGGAGCAATTCTCCATAAGGTATACTATTAACTAGACTCTTCGGGTGACTGCTGGTTGCAAATAGGGTAGAATTCCCAGCAGTCGCCTTACGGAAGAGTTTAGTTTGCAAACTGCCATTTTCCACAAACACTGTCAGGTCAAGGTAATTGACTTCAGTTTGACTTACTTCTCCTGAGAACTTAAGATTGTTGTGATTAGTGTTTAGTACCTCAATGTATTCTCTGGCCAATTCGACTGATCCCTCCATGATTATAAAAAGGTCGTCAGTATACCGGTACCAACACCTCACAAGATCATTCCATTTCTTGTTAGCGGGTGACCAGGCCACCTGCTCCTCCCACCACCCCACGAAAAGATTCGCAAAGCTGGGGGCGGAGCAGGTACCCATCGCCACTCCCGTAAGCTGCCTAAATAAGTCCTTACCAAAGAGAAACATTTTGTTGTTCAGGCAGAATTGCAGAAATTCAAGCAGCATCTTATTATGCTCGAATTATTTCACTGGTCTGCTCTCTAGAAACCAGGAAATAGCTAACAACCCTTCTTCGTGCGCTATACACGTGTACAGGCTGGTAATGTCAATGACCAACATAGTATACCCATTACACCATTCAATCTTTTCAATACAGTTCAAAAAATGTTTCGTGTCTTTCAAATACGATTTCAGATTCACCACATGTGGAGAAAGAAAAAAGTCTATATATGTAGACAAATGTTCTGTGAGGCTGCCTTGCGAGGCTACAATAGGCCTACCAGGAGGAATCACTAGGTCCTTATGTACCTTAGGTAGGTAGTAAAAAGTGGGAGTTACTGGGTTCAGGCATCTTAAAAATAAATGTTCATCACAATTTAACATATCTCTGTTATACCACTTAAGGATAATGTCATGGTATTCCTTGATGCTGGTGTTATAAACAGATTCCGTGACTTTAGTATATGTGGTAGAGTCGTTAAGCTGACGTAACGCTTCCTTTTCATATTGTATCTTAGTGAGCATAACAATATTCCCTCCCTTGTCCGAGGGTTTGCACACCAAAGACAAATCCTCACATAACTTTTTAAGTGCCAGATGCTGTTTATTGTATTGGTGAAATTTTGATTCTCAAGTTTGAATTTCATAGAACTCCTTAAATTACGCAAGTCTTGTATCACAGCCTACGAGAAGGTGTCTATAGCGTCCATCCCCATCACTGGCATGAAAGTAGAAGTTGGTTTGAAAGTAGTAGCACCACCTTTCTGCTGCACTTCCATATCCGTCACTAACTGTGTGTTCCTCAAATTGGAAACTTCATCCTCATTGACCTCCATCCTAAGTTCTTCTAAAGATCTCATGCCAGCCAGATCTCTACAGGTCAATACATCATCCCCTGTACTCCAACAGCCGTTGGTTTCACCGGTGGAGGTTTTAATTTAAAGTATTTATATAGTTTCAGTTTGCGGGTAAACTTAAAGAGGTCGATCCGTGTCTGAGTAAATTCTAGGTTTTTCTGTGGGCAAAACGTGAGTCCAAGTTTGAGGATACTTTGCTCTTCATCAGTCAAAATCTTAGATGTCGGGGGCGTGGCTACGCAAGCGGCGATGGCGGTTGCAGCCTGATAGAGCTCCCGCCGGCCCGCCATTGATCCGACGACTTATCCTGGTCCCCGACCCCCTGACACACAGCCAAAAACGGGGTTAAGGTCGCCGGCGGTGCCAGGGACCGTCCGGTGTGTTCGGCGACGATCCTGCACTTCCGAGCGGAGCTGGGCGGCAGGGTGCGCAGTGCGGCCTGGTGGACTGCGGAGCAGCCGGGGCCTCAATTTTGGGGCTGCCGAGGAGCAGGTTGCGGCCAAGGAACGGCGGCGGCGCCCGCCTGCCCTGGGGCGGAGAGACTGCTGACGCATCATCCTTCCGAGGCCTGGCTGGGCCTGAGGGCAGTGTAGACGCGGCGGACGGCCCGGAGCGGCAGAGGCGGCCTGGTGGCCCGGGCGCAGCCGGGACCTCGATTTTCGTGGCCTGGTGTCAGAGGCCGGCAGCATAAGGGGGAGACGGACACCCTGGAGAGCCCTATCGGCGGCGACTGTGCCGAGGCGATTCCGCAGCATTCCAGCAGCAACTGTGAGTAGTGGGGGCCCCCCACACCCTCCCCCCCCCCCCCCCGAGCCCACGGACCAGAAGGGACGACATCGCTGTGGTGCGAGACGCAGGGGGTCCACGCTCCGACTGGACAAGCAATACCGGTCACGGCGAGCTACGACCATTGGCGGCTGGTGTGGGGGCAGTGACTGAGATCCACACGGCGGTATATCCAACACTAAGCCGGTCCGGAGCGCCCAGTCTGCGATTCCCACGGGCCGGCGGCAGTCCAGTGACCCTACTACCTCTGCCACCATGACCAGGGGGGGTACTAGCTCCACTAAGCAAGTCACCATTGATAAATTCACCGGGCCTAGTGGGGGCCCCGGGTCGTCAGGGGGCGGCCCGCCTGGAGGGGGGCCAGACAACGCGGCCCTTATGGCGGCCATAACCCAATCACGAGACATGCTGGACGCCAAGATAGGGGCCGTAGGCGCAGATGTGACATTATTGCGCCAGGACCTGAGGAACGCAGTGGCGCGGATCACGGAGGCAGAATCCAGGGTGTCAGTGGTGGAGGACGATGTGAGTAACCTTAAAAAGAGGATGGCGGCGATTGAAACTGCGCAGCGGATTACAGCGCTCCGCGTGGAGGATGCAGAAGGGCGGGCGCGCCGTAACAACCTCCGCTTCCTTGGTTTTCCAGAGAGCTGTGGGAAGAGTGGCATGGAACAGTTCCTTACACAGTGGCTTGAATCATGGATGCCCCCGGGGTCGCTGTCTACATGCTTTATTATTGAAAGGGCGCACCGTGCCCTGACACAGAAACCACCGGAGGGTGAGCGACCTAGGGCGGTGATCGCACGGCTGTTGAACTACCATGACAGGGACGCCATCTTGAGGGAAGCTAGGAATAAAGAAACTCTCTTATGTGAAAATCAGAAGATCTTGATCTTCCCGGACTACACTAAACTCGTCCAACAGCAGCGCCACTCCTTCATGGCAGCCAAGGCGAAGTTGAGGGGCCTAAAGCTACAGTATTCCCTGCTGTATCCGGCGCGCTTGAGAGTGATCTTCCAGTCACGGACGCTATTCTTTGATACGCCGGAAGACCTGTTCAGATGGACTGATGAAACGGTGCAGGTCAGACCGAATCCGCAACCGGGGCTCAATCCGGGCTCCCCTGAGGGCTCGCCTCGGCCACAGCGTGACCGATCAACTAGACATGGACGAAGCAAACGCTCCAAATCACGCAAGCGGGCGGCCTCGGCGGATGACACGCAACACACTGCCAGAACCGAGGACTCTGAACAATCAAGCACGGATCATTGAAGTCTCCGGGGCCTCGGCTCCCTATTCTGCTACTGATGCTGTGAGTCCCAGATGGACACACTTGGTCGCCTGAGACCCGCTGGACTGCTGGCTGTATCGCAGCCTTGTAACAGCGCTGCCAATGTTTACGGAGAGTAGATGAGGCTGTTTTGGGGGGGGGTTCGGGGACTGCATAATGGTGGCTGCCACTCTCCCGTTGTGAGAGGGTCACTGAGGGGAGGGGGTGAGTTTGCTGTTCCTTTTTGGGATGTTGGGATCCATTGGTATGAGTGGGCCTGAGCCCACTGTTTCGGTCTCGGGACTACTCATACCGCGACAGGTACTTCATAGTTCAGTGAGGTATAGGGTGGGGGGAGGCGGGGGACGGGCGGTCGGGGTTGTGGCTGCTGAGTTGGGGTTTGGGTGTGTTGGGGACTGGGGGGTCGGGGGGTTGGTGATGTTCTCTGGGGTAGATAGTACAGTGCATGTGTGTGTCGAGATAATGATTCATGTGGCGCGTGGTGGGTGGCGCTGGAGTGGGGGGCTCATGTGGTGGACTCCGAAAGACTATGGCTGATTCGATTCACCGGACTCAAGAGGACTCTATGCGAGTGGTTACATGGAATGTCAGGGGGTTGCTAGACAAAATTAAGCGTGGGGCAGTGTTGCGATGGGGCAAGAGAGCTGCGGCGGATGTGTTATTGCTCCAGGAAACTCATATGATGGGCACGAAGGCGCTGGGCCTGCAGAGGTTTGGCTATCAACAAGTTTTCCATGCCGGGTTTACTCGGGGATCCAGGGGAGTGGCCATATTGATACACCGTAGAATAGCATATGTGCATGAGAAACACTGGACGGATCCACAGGGTCGCTACCTGTTTGTGAAAGGCAAGGTGGGCACGGAGCCCATAGTGTTTGGGAGTGTGTATGCCCCCCCCCCCCCTGCAGTGGGCCCTGGCTGAGAGGCTGTTCTCTGTGTGGGAAGATATATCTGAGTCGGTGGCAGTAGTCGGGGGTGATTGGAATGACGTAATGGATGTATGTATGGATCGCCGGAGGCGCCTGGAGACGGCTGAATCTCCTTCCCCGTCCCTTCCACCCACTAGACTGCATGCAATGAGTGAGGGGCTGGGCTGGGTGGATGCTTGGCGACATATGCACCCTGCGACTCGTGAATATACCTACTTATCGGCGGTACACGGATCCTTCTCGCGCATAGATTATGTATTCTTACCTCGTGAATGCCTGAGTAGAGTAAAGAGCGCGGCCATCTTGCCGAGAGGCCTATCCGACCATTCCCCGGTTTCCGTTAATGTAGACCTCCTGCGGGCACGGCAGCCATTCAGGTGGAGGATGTCCTCGTGGCATCTGCTACAGCCCGCGTATACTAAACATTTGCGAGAAACCATAGATCACTACTGGCGGGAGAACCTGTTAGAGGGGGCGGACGTGGAGGTAGTATGGGAGGCGATGAAGCCTACCGTGCGTGGAGTGGATATCGCGTGGTGCTCGGAGGCCCGTAGGCGGCGCCGGGAACAAACTGTGGTGGCGGCCGAGCGAGTGGCGACCCTAGAACAGGAATGCCGCGAGGGTGGTGATGAGGTCGGGCTCAGGCTGCTTTTACAAGCTCAGCAATCGTATGCATCCCTCTTGATGGATGAAGCCAGACAGGCGTGGCTGGCCACCAGAAGTAGGGTGTATCAGTGGGGGGACAAGTCATGCTCCATGCTCCATCGCCTATGTCAACACAACTTTCAACCCCTCGTGCTGCCGGGCATTGTAGACGGTAATGGGGGGGTCCTGACTGACCCTAGCGAGCTGGCGGTGAGCTTCGCCTCATACTTCGAAGCCCAATACGCCTCATGTGACCGATTGCCTGAGAGTGACCTCGACCGGTTTTTCGCAGATTTACCGCCCATACGGGTGTCGGACGAGACCAAGGAGATCCTAGATACACCCCTCACAGCGGAGGAACTGGGTGACGCTCTGGGGCAGCTCAACGCGGGTAAGGCTCCTGGCCCTAATGGCTACCCGTGTGAATTTTTTAAGAAATTTCACGTACAGCTGGGGCCGCACTATCGCCGGGTTCTTGAAGTGGCGAGGACGCGGGCGTGTTACCCCCCGATTGGCGCCATGCCGAAATAGTAGTATTTCAGAAGCCTGGTAGACCCCCAGGCAGCCACGACTCGTACAGACCGATTTCCCTCATCAACGTAGAGGCCAAAATATTAGCTAAGGCCCTAGCAAACCGCCTGGCTCCATATATTGCAGACCTAGTCCACTCGGATCAGGCAGGCTTCATGCCCCACAGGGCAACACGACACAATATTAGACGGGCACAGGCGGCATTGGACGCTGTTGGAGCCTTGGGGGAACAGGCGGCACTGCTATTGGCCGATATCAACAAGGCTTTTGATTCGGTCAGCTGGTCGTACCTATTCACACTGCTATCGTGGCTCAACCTGGGCCCGGTTTTTCGGTCCTATATCAAACTACTTTATACGGACATCACGGCATCGGTGCGAGTCGCCGGGGCGGTGTCAGAGACATTCCGCATTGGCCGGGGGACTAGGCAGGGGTGCCCTCTTTCCCCCTATCTTTTTGCCTTGGCAATGGAACCCCTAGCGGCCAGAGTTCGCAGCGATGCCTTGATACGGGGCTTCGACTGGAATACCACACTATCAGATAAAATTGCATTATACGCGGACGATGTCCTCTTCTTCCTTACCGATTTACGGCACTCCGGCCCACGTGTTCTGGAGGTCATGCAACTGTTTGGGGAGGTGTCGGGTCTCTACCTCAACGTACGTAAATCCACCCTATGGGTATTACATGGGGACACAGTGACAGATCCCTGGGCTTCGGAATTGCAAATGGCCACAGATGGTCTGAAATACCTTGGAGTGTTCCTCTCCAACTCGGTGGACACGGCCTGGGAACGCAATATACTGCCCGTATGGGAGCGGGTCCAGACAGATCTCAAAACCTGGTCCAGAATGCCCCTTTCAATTTTTGGCAGGTCGGCTATCTTTAAGATGGTTGCACTGCCGCGCCTACTCTACCAACTACAGAACCATCCGTATCCTATTCCACCCCAATGGTTTCGGCAGGTCGACTCAGTGCTGGGCCGTTTCCTGTGGGCCGGCGGTGCTGCCAGGGTAGCGCTGCGCACCTGCTTTCTGTCCACGTACTGTGGGGGTCTGGCCACCTCAGATATACAGTCGTACTACCAAGCCGCTCATCTCCTTGTTCTAAATGAATGGTGGTATGTTGACGGTGGAGATCCGGCCTACGCCCTAGAACGTGCGTTAATGGGGGATAACTCGCTCCACACCATCCTATACTCACCCCGGCTACGTCGGCCTTTGCCGAGAGTCACCAAACTTGTATTTGCAATATGGCGGCAAGCCCTGCGTCGTATGGGCTGGTGGGGTAGACTGACCGCGGAAACGCCGCTGTGGCGCAACGGTCTACTACCAGAACTTTCTAAGCTATCAGGCTTCGATGGCTGGGACTCAATCGGCATTTCGCAGCTCGGCCATGTGATGTCCGGGACGACCCTCAAGTCCTTTCAGGCTCTTAGTGCTGAATTTGGTATGCACCAGTCTCAATTTTATCGCTATTTGCAACTTAGACATGCATTGACGCCCAGTATAACCAATCTTGACTCGCTCCCAGAGTTCAGCCCGATCGAGGCGAAGGTGTTTATGGGCGACCTCGGAGACAAAAAAGTATCGCGCATTTACCAGACCATGGTCACACATTGCTCTTCCACTCTTCTTCAGCTGAAGGCGAACTGGGAGGCCGACATAGGGCCGCTAGATGAGGATGATTGGCGGGAGGCATTGGAATCCCCGAGGGGGGCGGCTATAGCAATAAGGTTTCGCCTCATTCAGTTCAAGATCTTGCACAGGGCCTATTATACTAGAGAGCGTCTTTGGAGAGCGGGCCTGATTGAGTCCCCGGAGTGTCTGAGATGTGGAGCGGAGATGGGTACATTGCTCCACACGATGTGGTCGTGCTCACAACTAGTTGGCTTTTGGAGGGGTGTATGGAGTTGCCTGTCAGAGGTGTTGGGCTGGACCCTTCCCCGTACCCACCGCCTGGGCCTACTGCACGTCCTGGAAGGGGTGGGTGGTAATGTTTATAAACGTCACTTGCTCCTCCTGGGGCTAATGGTAGCCAAAAGAGACTTGGCCCGTGCGTGGAAGGAGGTGAGGCCCCCCCCCTTGACTGCGTGGAAAGCAGGCTTAGATTTCTGTATGGGTCTGGAGAGGCCAATCTTTGAAGCACGAGGGTGCCCTCGTAAACATTTCAAGATATGGAAGAGGTGGGCGGACTACAGAGGTTTGACACTAGATCCCCCAGAGGAACCGGAGGAGGACCTATAGCCCAGCATGCTCCGGCGGAGTCCGCTCCCACACACACACTAGATGCGTCATGAGTTTTCGTACATATGATTCCCACACACATGCATGGGGTTAGGGAGGGTTGAGGGAGGGTTCGGGGAGTTGGGTGGATAGATTCTTGAAAAGATGAAGATAGGGTTGATGCTCTTGTATACCATTGATTTTGCTGATTCATTGCTTAGACACTCAGATTTATTTTGTGATTGTACTCACAATGTCTAGTGGTATCGTCCTGATTGTGGGATGCCACTTTATTTCCTCTGCTCATCTTTATCAATAAAATTGTTGTGAAAAAAAAAAAATCTTAGATGTCAAATTGACTATGGTTAAATTATCCGTAGCTTCTACATCTTCTTCTTGTAGAAGTTCTTCCTGCTCCTGGTTAAGGGTGGCGAGCCTGCGATGTTGCCGGCTCCAGCCCCCCCTCCTCGTCTTCCTCTTACTCCTCTTTTTTCTGGGGGTTTGCCCCTTCCCCCCTGGAGTTGTTTCCGCATAACCTGATACTCCTCGTGAAAAGCCGACGACTTAGGTGGACCATCTTGGCCGTCTTCGCTAGACACTTCATCTCCCGTAACGGAAGATTCTGAGGTTTCTGGAACTGTGGCAGTTACTACCGGTTTCTTCTTTTTCAATTCCTTCCTGGGATTGTCATACTTCTTGGAGAAGGTAAGCACCCTTCCCATGCCATAGTCTCTCTCGTCTCTTTCAAATTTTTCTTCCTTTCTTTGTTTGATCTTATCCTCCTATTTCTTTAAACGTTTCTTCATTGCCTCCCGTTTCTCTTCTAGTTTTGGTTGATCTTCTTTAGAAAGGTCATGTTCAATGTCTTTAATTTGTGCTAAAGCCTTATCACGGTCGCTCCAGGCAAAACGCACCAAAATCGCTAGGCTCCCCTTGCATGGTTGGGCAGTGTGTTCAGCCCATGCATCCAGTAATAGAGGGTCAGGATTTACACAATACCGGCATACGAAAATCCAAAGTCCTCTAGGCACACGGTCAACGTCAATATAATTCTGGAGAGAGGTGGCCTCCCACCATTTTCTAATTTCTCTCTCATATAGACGTTCCAAAGTCGATAATTTAGCATTCAAATCCGTTGCGTTCTTACTTATAGTTCCCGGCGCTCCTCCCTGTGTATCAGCAGTTTTGCTCTTGTTCTTGAACATGCCTTGCTCAGCTTTGCGCCGATCCGTTTCACAGAACATTACTTCTGCTCGTAGTCACAGCCGCAACTACGGTTTATCAATCTTGTGAACCCTAACGCCAACAACAATCTGACAGTTCGTATACTGGTAACAGTCTGAGGATCCCTTACCCGAGTTGCCTTCAATCGCCACTCTGTTCTAATCCTTCCGGAAGGCGATAGGCACCGTGTGGGGTTCTGCTGATAAATCCAAAGTTTGTCAAAGTTGCGGTGCGGCTGGAATTTGTATTAACGCTGCAATCACACCTGCCTGTCGCACTCAGAGGCTGGTGCCTGCTTGTCGGGGGTGCACCCGACATAAATATCAGCTCCAAGGATCCCTCACTGCAATCATGCGGAAATCAGGTAGCAGCACTCACAGGGTTGATTCACAATCTTTTATTATTTCAAAAGAACGCGCTTTCGGCACTCGGCCTTCTTCAGTAATGAAACGAAAGTCGCGGCAAACATCATCCATTTAAAACCATCACCTGTCATATCAACATAGAGGTAGGACTTGATGACGAAATATTAGCCGCCATCTTAAAGTGGGTTCAGTGCATAGATTACAATATTGTAAACTCAATAAGATGCAAACCGCCTAAGATAATACATAAATATCTAAGGACAAAATAATTCACTTTATCGCTCAGTAATGCAGACCATGAAAAAAAATATATATATATATTACCTACTGGCGGTCGCCAGTAGGTATATATAGTTAGGATTTTTTCTCTATGGAACTTTTGAAAATTCTATGTCTAATAACTTTGGCGTTTGTGGAGGGAATCGGCTGAAATTTTCAGGAAAATGGCACATTTTGTTTCTGAGCAGCCCTTGAAAATTTGGGGGGGTTTCGTTAAGGGGGGGCCGAGAAAAAAGGGGGTCCCAAAACGCGTTTTTCCATGTTAATTTCCATAGGGCGTTTGGCCTCACTTTTAGCTCGAACGGCTGAATGGATTTGCACGAAACTTGGCAAAATTGTAGGGACTGTTAGCCCGATGTGCCTTTGCTGGGTCTCAATATATGTGCTCCAGTGGATTTTGAGAAATTAACGTTTTAAAAAATTTATATATCTGTGACAGCGTCCTGGATAGCGCACCAGTTCGCGTACTTGTCGCTTAACGGAGCTTTGCGATGCGAAGCTGATTGGCTCTCCGGTGTCTGTCAACATTCTAAACAGTCCGTAGCGGCCGCCATTTTGTCTCTCGGTAGGATCGAGAGACAAGAGGAGGTCAAAACGAAGGGGGAAATAAAGGAAAGGGGGCAAGGTAGACCCCTTCTGACCCCCTAGGATTGATGAGGGGGATATTAAAGTGCCCCGCGGGTCCCAAAAAAAAAAAAAAATTTTTTTTTTCGTGGGGTGCGCCCGGTTCGCGTACCGGAAAGCGGTCTGGGGAGCGTACTATAAGGAAACAAGAATGATTGACTTTTAACTTATTGTATGTTTATTGATTGTTCGTTTTGTTTTTTTTTGTTTTTTTTATTTACGTAGCTATATGTAGGTACCAATGCAGAGTCTATAATTTAATAAACGCCGTCTCCTTTGTAAATATCTTGCCTGTTGTTATAGAAGTTATTGTGGTATATGGAATTCATACCATAGTCTGTCTGGAAAGCCGAAACAACATGGTGGCAGGAGATATAAAGAGATGTTAAATACACATTGGGGATTATATAGTGGGAGAAAGGAAGTAACTATGAACAAAGCTAGTATGTAACACCAAAAAGTTGCAAAGTATATTTTAAGTCTGACTTCACGTTATAATACATTTGCTACTAGTTTTCAACATATATATAAAAATAAATAATGTGTCAAACAATTTTTGAATTAAGAAATAAAAATTTATTTTTCAGATTGTTTTTCAAAATGTAAAAGAAAATCTAAAAAATCGTGATCATTTTTTTCTTCATTTTTCAGTAGAAAATCTACTACATCTACACATTGCACAAGTTCATTGTTTATTGTGTCGTCGTAGAAATCCATGTCAACTTCTATCTCCATTTTTTTTCTGTTTCAGTTTTCATGTTTTGTTCCATTTTCAATTCTGAAAAATGAATTTTTTAAAAATATATCAGTACAGATAGGGCACTGTTGGGTTTCAGTACAGATAGGCAGTTTGGTTAATTAAAAAGTGTTTTTTTCTTTGCGCAGTGTATGGTATCAAATTGGAAGTAGAAATATGAAGAAAATTATCAAAAACTCTTAGTCAATTCTGAATTATACTATAGAAGTCTAACTCTATCCTTAACTCTGGGCTGGCGCTAGGCATGGGCAGCTTGGGCTGCCGCTCATGGTCTCGCACTCAGCCCATCAGCATGGTGCCACACACTGGTGATGTGTCCTTTTGTTTTCCTGGAGATCTATCACAAAGAAAGGTGTCGCCTGCAATTAAGGTCCATTGGCGGGGGCCCCTCCTTGGGCCTCTCATGGATGGTGTCAGGAGGTATAGGGGAGGGAGAAGGAGACGCTCCCTCAATTGCAAGGAGACCATTCACAGACACTGTGGGGGTCCCATTGTCCAGCATTTTGGCGCACCCTCAGTTTTAAAAATAATATCTTACCTTTTAAATATAATTTGAAGTTATCAGTTGATTTTTTGTTGTTCTGCACTTCACGAAGTAGTAGTCAAAATGGGTGTGTTTCTCTCTCTTTGTATATATATATTCAGGTACATAACCAATGAAATGTCATGATATAATAGTAGAAATTGAAAGTAATCTTTTAATTGGTTGTCATTTCCAACACTTCCGATATGTTTTGTGAAGTAATTTACCTCAGGGATTTTAGAGAGTTCTACATGCTAAATGGCTAAATGGTATTCCAACAATATTTGTGAAAATGGTAGGGATTGGTATGTAGTATGAGCTAATGTTTAATTGGTGAAAGTGTCTCCAGTTGTTTTTCTGTAAATTACTTTCCCACCTTTTTTGAGCGAGTGCTTGTCAGTGTGTTTCCCGGTACGTGAACTTGCAGCGTTACGGGAGTCCTCCATTTTGTGTTTCGGTAGAATTGAGATACAAGATGGAGGGTAAATAATGTTCAGAATGGGTAGATTGGGGTAGTTTATACGTATCCTGTCTCCCTAAGTTTTCTGAGGGTGGCTCAGGAGGCTCATATATGTCGTTAAAAAAAATTGTTTTTTATCGCGTGGTTAGCTGCCGGTACGCGAACTAGTTAGCGTACCGGGAAGCGAATATAGGTGAAAATAAGTGAAAAAAGGTACATTCGAAATTTCAAAAGAGTACACTAAGTTAAGGTAGCTCTGAAAAGAGCTTTTGGGTTTTGTGTATGTTCGAGAAACTTATAAGTAGGAACCAATACACATTCTTAAATTTAGTATGAAAACTTTGTTCCCCTCATCTGAGAAATGCACGCCATCTCCTCTGTAGATATCTTGCATGTATTAACGCAAGTTATTGTTGTAGATGCAGCCCATTCCATGGTCCCTCATGTAAGCTGAAACAGACTTATTTACATGCTTCCTCGATTTTTCTATTTGTGGACAAAATTGATTGGACCACCTCCATTTTTGTCTTTGGCATATATTGGAATATACCAAGGCAGTTTGAGGAAAAAGTGTCATCAAATGCTCAAAGGTGTCTTTTAGGAGCATTTCCAGACCTACCCCAGTCAAAGTGCCTAAATCGTTTCCGCCACAGTGCACTATTATGAGGTCAGGGTTTGGCAAATGTAAAAAGGTTTTCACCAATGGTATCAATTGGTGACATTTCAATCCTCTTCGGCCAATCCATTTAATTTCCACATTTTGTAAATTGAGGTTGTGTAAATATTTGTTATCAGCATACCTGTGAGCCCAGTGGATGTAGCTATGTCCAAGAATCCAGACTGAAAACATGGCTAGAGGAGTTTTTGCTGCAGTCAGATGAAGTGTGGGAATGAAATGGCAGTTGAAATAGTGAAGTTTGTAATGAAAAAAAACTGTGGAGTTTAAGTGCAAATGATTCATTAGCAGTGATTGGTGTATTTCCATTGCTGAAAACAGAAAGTTAGGGTGCATGGATGTGTTCTTTGAAAGATGTAATTTGAATGGTTAATAAAAAATGATGTTATGAAAGATTTCAGTGTATTAGCAGGTGTACTGAGAGTTCAGAGTTCATTTGAAACATTGTTGTGTGAACTTGTGAACATGAGAGGTCTGGCAGGTGGTAGTTGCTATGGAAAAGAGGTAGAAAGGGCAGAGGGGGGAAGGGTGTTGATTTGAAAATAGTGAGGGAAGAGTTTTGATTGGCTGACATGAGAGATATGTGTGATGAATATCAGCGTTTCAGTGCCTTTGTTGGTTCCAGCCTCTGGAGTGCATACCTTTAATTCTGCTAAAGAATAATTGGTGTGTTTCTGAGTCTGTTTTGAATTTCAAAAAGAATTTGTAAAGGTGAGTTATCGTTTATATATTTTAGATAAAGACTAGTATGCTTTTTTGCGTAAATAAGAAAGTCAGCTGTGTATTTAAAATGATGTTTTGCGTCAAGTGTTTTGCATTCTGCTTTCAAAGGTGATTTTGGATTCTTTTACCAATTGTAATTGTAGATAATGTAAATTATTAGTACTGACAAGGTGTGTATGTACATAGGAGCTGTGCTGTGTTTTGAAATTATGATCAGAAAATCGTTTTTAAGGAAAAGGCATGCTTTAAAAAATTATGAGAAACTATGTACTTGTGATGTGACTCCTGCAATGCGTCGCTTTTGCGGAACAGATATATGATGCATTTGTGTTGGTATTGTTACGGTGTATATGTAAAAAATGATGCATAAGTGTTGCACGGGCATTGTAAATACTCTCCTATGTGTGCTTAGCAATTTCAAGTCACTTTCCCCGTAGTGCAAGGCCCTTGTAAATACGCCCCCATGTGTGCCTGAAAAATTTTCATTTTGATTGTTTGAGTTACATAGCCATGTTAAAAGTTATTGAAAAAAAGGTGCAAGTTCCTTAAAAAAACTTTTTCATGTGTATTAGGGCATCTTAAGTCTGTTCCGCATGAATGTAGGTGTATTATTGTTTTACATAAAAGGTTTAAAAACTTTTTTTGAAATCAAATTTATGCACACTTAGGGCCCGATGTAGGTGGTCGTTTCAGGCCATTTACCGACCGGTTACGGCCGATTTTGGCAGTTTCCGACCGGTAAATGGCCAATCGTTATGTAGGGGCCTAAATCCAAGGCCACATGTAGGTAAATCCACATTTACAGAATCAGAAAAATTATCGGTTCGGTAAAATACCGAATCGGTAATTTTACCGATTCTGTAAATTTCCTATGTAGGGGGGACTCTTCTGAGTCTCAAAGGCCTTAACGAATCGGTATTTTAGCATGAAATCCAACTTCATGGTAAAATACCGATTTCGGTGTGCATGCACATGTGTGCATGCACACCTATGTCATGTGAAAGGCAGACCTGTCCTTAGGGCAGGTATGCCTGCCACATGGCACCTGTGCCTGTTTTGAGGGTGCCAGAGTGTGTCAAAGTGACACCCCCTGCACCCTTGTGAATTCTTTAATTACCGATTCGGTAAATACCGAATCGGTAATGCCTAATCATTACTATGGGCTTCAAAGCCCATAGTAATGATTAATTGTTTGAGTTACATAGCCATGTTAAAAGAAAATGATGCATAAGTGTTGCAAATACCCTCCTATGTGTGCTTAGCAATTTCAAGTCACTTCCCCCGGGTTCAAGGGCCTTGTAAATACGTCCCCATGTGTGTCTGGTCATTTGAAGTCACTTTCCCCGTGCTGCAAGGCCCTTGTAAATACGCCCCTATGTGTGCCTGTAAAATTTTCATTTTGATTGTTTGAGTTACATAGCCATGTTAAAAGTTATTGAAAAAAAGGTGCAAGTATCTTAAAAAAACGTTTTGATGTGTATTAGGGCATTTTAAGTGAGTTCCCCATGAATGTAGGTGTATAATTGTTTTACATAAAAGGTTTAAAAACTTTGTTTGAAATCAAATGCATGCACACTTAGGGCCCGATGTAGGTGGTCGTTTCAGGCCATTTACCGACCGGTTACGGCCGATTTCGGCCGTTTCCGACCGGTAAATGGCCAATCGGTATGTAAGGGCCTAAATCAAAGGCCACATGTATATTTTAAATGATGTTTTGTGTCAAGTGCTTGCATTATACTTTGAAAGGCGATTTTGCATTTTTTTACCAATTGTAATTGTAGTTAATGTAAAGTATTAGTACTGATAAGGTGTGTATGTACATAGGAGCTGTGCTGTATTTTCAATTTATGACCAGAAGAGTCCTACCTACATATGGGTGGCTTTAAATCGGTATATTTATCGATGTTTTATTTTACCGAATCGGTAATATATTGCCCCTTACATGACAAATTTTGTTATCTGGTCGGTAACGGCCGAAAATACAGTTTTTCGGTCGTTACCGACCGACCTACATCTGGCCCTTAAAGTCTTAGAGACAGATTTATGATGGTTGTGCGCCTCTTTTGTGCTGTTGGAGCGTCACTTTTGTAATGCAGGAGAGATTTACAAGAAGCACCATGTTGCAAAACAGCAGCTGCGGGTCGAGGAGGGAGTTACGGTGGGGCAGGCATGCGGGGAGGGGGAGGGGCAGGGTGGAGGGACGTAAACACTGCCATATGGATTATTGCAGGTAAGTACACAATTTAATGTGTGTAAAGTTTCATGTGGGCTTTTTTTTGCAGGGTGGGTAGTCATTTGCATGAAAGCCCTGTAATTCTATCACTATCACAGTAAAATTTAAAAAAATGTAATGAATCATCTTTATAGCGTTGCTGAATCAAATTCTTACTGTTGATTTACTGTTTGGTATTAGTGGTTAATAGCATTTTTTATTATATTTTACCACAGATTCAACGGCAGATTATTGAGAAATTAGACAATGCCATCTAAAGATAGAATCCGAAAGTCTACGAAACGTCAAAGACAGCAGATTACTACATTTTTGCAGCAGTCCTCTACATTTAAATCACCTCAACGCATGAAGAAAACTTCGGTTAAGCGAACAAAATCATTTCTTAGAAACATTTGTAGAAACAAAAGTATAACTATAGAACAAGTTTTAGTGCCGAAAAAGAGAGCCAATTTAAATGGAAAGGAAAGGCCCGTCAAAAAAGTTTCTGCTACAGCTGGAGATAACTCTGTGCATGGCAGTAGAAGGGAAAATGTATTCAGGGACATTCGTAGGCGAATGTTCCGCAACAGGGTAATTGTCAATTTGCTAAAACAATTCAAGAAAGGCCAACAGAAAGTGGCATTTTATAAGAAAAAGAAAAATGTAGAGAAAATTATTGATCAGGCTTTCGAAATTAAGCGAAAGTTATTTATTTTGGTAATTAATAGAATTAGGAAACTAAACAAGGTAATCTATGTTTTCAAATCTAATAGTAGATGGAAGAGAGAAGTAAATCGAAGTAATTTTTGTGATGTTTTCTCAGGAGAATGGATGCATAGTTCAAATAGTGAGGCATTTTTTAATGAGGAGAGTTATTTTCAGGACAATGATTTGGTGCATGCAGTTGACACCAGTGGTCGAGCTTATGAGGTGAAAGACAGTCAACCGGTTGAAAAAGAAATACTTGTGTCTGCAGATGCAGAAGAGGCGTTAAGTGATGAGGTTTTAGGGAGACGTCCTAAGGGACCAGTGTACACCTGGAAGTGTAGTTCTATTTGCAGTGTGCGACAGGATTCCATCAATTTGCTTTGTGATTTTATACGGACATTTCATAAGAAAAGTGTAAAGCAAAAAATAAAGATGTTGCAAGAATTAGATCCTTGCAGAGTGAGACAAGTGACGGGTTTGCGTGGTCATTCACTGGCTTGTCTTTCCAGGAGAGTATGCCAGAGTGTATTTCATCATTTCAGGATGCTAGCAGTGCATCATAATAAAGTGACGAAATTAGTGAGAATGTTGTATTATGCTAAGAGTCCAGCAATTATGCTTAAACAATTAAGCAGTGCTCTTTTGCATGGTTCTGAAGTAGATGTGAAGAATATTTGTCAAGAAATTGAGTTCTGTTACTTTGCTGGTAAAGAGAACAATGTTGATATTGAATCATTAGAAGAAGGTAATGTGGAAGACAGTGTACAGATTTTCAGTACAGATAAGTTTCATAAGGATATTTCTACGTTTATGGAGAAATCAAGTGAGAGGCCTAATTTTACTTGTGTGTGTTGTCGACGGACTTATTATAAGAATCAGACTAAGTTAGTGGATATATATGCAAAAAGTGATATGGAAAACAATAGTGAATGGAAGGATTTTGCCACATACTTGATGGTAGAAAATTGTTTTGATTTGGGAGCGGACCAACGTATGTGTACTTATTGTTTTAACAAATTAAACCAAAACCAGATGCCTGCTAGCGCGGTTCATAATAATCTGGAATTGGTAGAGATTCCTTCTGAATTGAAGGATTTAAATACTTATGAATCTATTTTGATTCAAAGTGTGCATCCCTTTCAAGCTATTGTAAGAATGGAGCCAAAGACAGGGAAGTTGCCTCCATCAGATTTACAGAGAGGATTAAAGGGAAGAGTTGTTTATTTGCCTCTAGATTTGAACAAAAACATTAACACAATTGGAGTAGAGAAAGTGGAAGAGGAACCTCTAGTTATCATAGTTAATGGTGTTCCGACAAAGAGTAAGAAAATATGGCAAGATTTAGTGGATGTTAGGAAAGTCAAAAAGGCAACATTGTATTTAAAAAAAAATAATAAGTACTATAAGAATGTATATGTTGCAGAAGAGGTAGTAAGTGAGGAAGAGGATAGCGATTTGTGTCCTGGTCAAATTGAAAAAGTAGAAGCCTCTAAAAAGGAAGAAATTTATGAACATTATAGTGTTCATCCTTTGCATTCCAAGGAAGCTATGGGGAATGCTATTGAGTTGTTTCAAATGAAACAAGCCAAAGGGAGTCCCATTAGTGTTTGGGAGGAAAGTTTGGAAGCTCGGTGTTTCCCACAGCTATTTCCCACAGGTCGAGGAGGATGATATGATGAGTGACCTGTTCAAATTCCTGCTTCAGAATACCGGACTTTACGATTGTATGCAGAAGATGCTAGGTTTCGACAATGCATTCCCTATTTGTTTCATCTCCTGTTTGAAAGCGATCTGTCAGGATTGTCATATGCAGTGAACCACATCTTGAAAAGTGGTATACAGATGCGAAACATCTCGGCTAGGGACTTTATGGATAAAGTCAATGTCCAAGACAGTATTTTGGATTCTCACCTAATTAATCTCATGGCGTGTCAGCGTGGTACTAATGAGTACTGGTACCGTCGTCATGGTGATTTAAAATGTATGCTGAGGAACTTAGGAACTCCGACATGGTTCCTCACTCTCAGCTGTGCCGAGTATAGCTGGGAAGACTTACTTGAATTTCTACGAGAGGCAAATGGAAACATTGAAAATATTGAATTAAAGACACCCGGAGAACTGTGCTCTTTAGATCCAGTGAATGTATGCAGGTACTTCAATCATATATTTGAAGCTATGATGTCTTTCATCATGAATAAGAAGAATCCACCTCTTGGAGAGGTGTTGGATTTTTTCTGGAGGAAGGAGTACCAAGCAAGAGGTGCTCCTCATATACATATGCTGCTATGGATCAAGGATGCACCTAAATTTGGAACAGATCCGGATGACTTAGTGATGAGTTTCATAGAACAGTATTCTACGTGTGCTGTTCCAAACGCAAAGGAGAAGAAAAGCCTAAGAGAACAAGTTCTACGTGTCCAAAGCCATCGTTGTGGAAAGTACTGTCGTAAATTCAGAAACAAGGACAAGTTCTACACCAAATGTCGTTTCAACTTTCCACGACCGGTGATTTCTAAAGGAAGAGTAAACAGTTTGATGTCTTCACTGCGACATAATGTGACGAGGAAATCACCCAAAAACACATACAATTTGAAAAGAAACGAAGAGTCCAAGTACATCAACGACTACAACCCTGTGATTTTGTCCATGTGGAATGTTAACATGGATATACAGTTTGTGGCTGACAACTGTATGGCTGTGGCTCGGTATGTGACATCTTACATCACCAAAAAAGAAAAGACAGAACTGAAGGATATGTGGGAGGATATTTCCCATGAAAAGAGCCTCAGCAAGAAGTTGTACAGTTTCAGTTTGAAGATGTTGTCGCATCGAGAAATCGGAGCTTACAAATGTTCTGACCGCTTGTCTTCAGCAAGTCTCTATGCCAAATCCAGGAGTATCGTTTGGGCGAGTCTTGGTCTTGCTGCAATGCGAAATCGAGTTCTAAAACCTGTCCGGGAAATTGAGTATTTGGCGGAAAAGGAGCCAAACAGTACCGACATTTTGAAGACCAACATGTTGGATACATATTATCCAAATCGAAGCAGTCACCTGGAGAATGCTTGTCTGTATGATGTTCTTCAAAATTACGTTTTCAAAAGGAACATCAAAGAAGATATCGATAAAGGAGTGTATGCTGTAATTGGAAGTGAAGGATTTCTGGTCAAGCAAAAAAAATGTCAATTGATAAATCATCGAAAATTGAATTGTGAATCTTCCGAAAGAAAAGAGTTTTTCTATTTAGCTCTTTTGCAACTTTTCAAGCCTTGGCGTGCAGAAGAGGAACTGCTTGGGGATTTTCTCTGTTACGAAGACTCCTTCAATGCAGCCAAGGAGCCAATAGAATGTCCTGTTTTTCCCAAATATCTACAAATGTTGAATGCAGAAATTGAGCAGGAAGCAACAATTGCAGCCGAGATTGCTAGAGACAGTTCTCAGGACAGTCAGAGTTCTGTTTCATTGAGTCAGGATCCACTAGGAGAACCAGTTATCGAAAATGAAGCTGCCACTGCCATGATTGAAGTGGAAAGAGCCATGGCACATGCTCAGAAGGATGCAGTTAACTTAGAAGAATTGGAAAGACAACTCAACGTTGAGCAGAGGAAAATATATGACGAAGTTACCAGCCAAATTGATCATGGATTAAGTCATGAGAAGGAAGAGTGTTCATGTACGTCGTTGAAGCCTGTCCGACTGTACGTGAGTGGAGAAGCAGGAACTGGAAAAAGTTTCCTCATTAAAGCAATTTCATGTTATCTGCAGAAAAGGACTGAGTCATCGCTGTCTTGTGTTGTGACCGCTCCAACTGGACTGGCAGCTCATAACATTAAAGGGATTACTTTGCATCGGTTACTGATGCTGCCAGTGGAGCATGATAACAAATTACAATACCACAAGTTATCTGTAGATGCTTGTTGTGAAGTATCTAGAGTCCTGAAGAAGATGAAACTTCTTATCATTGACGAAGTAAGCATGGTTTAAAATGTCATGCTTGCTTTTGTGCATTTGAGAATGCAGGAAGTTCTTAAAACAGAGTATGATGTGTTATTCAGTGGCAAACACATCATTGTTTTTGGTGATCTTCTGCAGCTGACACCAGTGAAAGGACAACCAGTGTTCAAACTGCTTACACATGAAGATACCAAGAAGTGCCTAGGGAGCATTGGCAACGTTAACATATGGTTAAACTTCAGGTATGCTGAGCTGCGTGAAAATATGCGTCAGGCGAAGGACGAAGATTACAAGAATATTCTGCAAGATGTTAGAATCGGGAAAGTGACTGAGCGTGGTAAAGAAGCTTTACATGCACGCTTACTGTCAAATTTATATCCAGAAAAAGACGTTTTGCCAGAGGATATTTTTCAGAAAATTAAAGAGAAGAAATCTGGAATATGTTTGATGCCAACTCTTGCAGAATGTTCCATCTTCAACAACAAAATGTTGAATTTAGAAAAACAAGACATTGTAAAACTTGAAGCTATTGACAAAATAGAGCATAAGGGAGCAACAATTATTTTGTCAGAGAATTTGAAATCTAAATTGGATTCATTAGAGAAGACTATATCTAAAACTGCGGGTTTTGAAAAGACTTTGAATGTATGCTTAAATTGCCGAATCATTTTGAGAAGGAATTTAAATGTTGAAAGAGGTCTGGTAAATGGATCAATGGGTAATGTTGATTTTGAGAGATACAGAAGTAGAGATGGAATTGAATTTTTAAAAATTAAATTTGAGCATTGAGGAAGTACAGCTAATTGGTTGTTGCTCTGCTAGGTTTTTGCTTGTTAAAGACATATGTTCGCCGTAAGCAGTTTCCTGTTTGCTTGGCATATGCGGTGACAATCCATAAATCGCAAGGTTTAAGTGTAGACACTGCTTTGGTGAATATTGGCAGTTCTGTGTTCAAGGAGGGTATGGCTTATGTAGCATTGTCACGAGTCAGAACTTTATCGGGATTGTACTTGATTGACTGTGATGTCACAAACATTTGTGCGGATCTAGATTGTGTTAAGGAATACAATAGGTTAAGAAGAGAGTATGCGCCACATTTGCCTCAATATCCTTTGTTTGAGAAACGTGTGGTAGGTCAGAAACGAAGAAATATCAGTAATAGTAGGGAGGTTGATGCAAAAAGACCAAAAGTCGATGAACCCAAAAGTGGAAGCAGGAATAAAATGAATTCTGTTGAAAATGTTGTTGGTTTTAAATTTGAAAATAGTTCTGGTGTCAACTGCTATGCTAATGTAGTTGTTAATGTTCTCAATTCACTAGAGACTTTCAAAGAACAGATTGTGATCAATTCGGAACAAAGTTTATGCTGTTTGTTGAATTCTGTGTTAGAGAAATGTAGTGCTGATAAAACGAGAGTAGAAAGTGTGTCTGAAATTCGTTTTCTGTTAGACGAATGTTCAGGTCAAACAGAATTCTCTGAAAATATTCAGCAGGATTGTCAGGAGTTTTTAATGTATATGCTTGATGTATTGCAAGATGAGGGTGTAGATGTAGATTATCTGTTTGGCCTTTCTTATCAATGGCAACATGACTGCGAGAACTGTAGGCGATCAAGTACTAATAGTGTAGACTCAAAGATTTATATATTTAACTTTGCCTGACAGTAAATCAGTATCCTTCAATAAGCTAGTAAAGGCAGCCGATCAAAATATGGAGTGCAGCCAATGTAAGTCTGGAATGCTGTCCACGTTAATTTTACGAAGTTATGGCCAGTATGTCATTTTAATGTTCCAACGATGTAGGCCTAATGGAACTAAATTGACAACTTTAATTAATAATTTTGTGGCTTCGCAGTTGTCAATATCAGGAAGGACTTTTAAAACTACTGCAATTATATTTCATAATGGTCCTTCAACTAATTCAGGACATTATACAGCTTATTTGAAATCTGGAAACGGTTGGTCATTCTGCAATGATTCTGTTTTAACTTTCCAAAAAAGATTGCCTTTCCACCTTCAAAATTCTTACCTGGTGTTTTTACAACCAAAATTTTAGGAAAAAAGCTTGGGATTTGTTCAGAGGAATTTCAAGATGTTCTAATGGCTCCTACTCTATATGGCCTTGTGGATTATTGTAGTACAGAGCGAAAACTGCTTGTTTTTATTAGCAAAGTCAAGTAGCAGATCAAAATAAGGTGTAGAGGAAATGTAAACACAACAGGTGATGGACCGAATGTGGATCAATGTCACACACTCACCCCAGGAAACAAGGAGTAGAGGAAATGTAAGTCTGCAATGCTGTCCACATTATTTATGGAAACTTATGGTTGAAATGTCATTTTACAATTTCAACTACATAAACTGGAAGAAAATAAGTTGTCCAGTCTAATTAAAAATGTTTTGGCTACATAGTCATCGATTTCAGGAAGAACATTTGCAAGTGCAGCTATTATATAATATACTGGTTCTTTGACAACATCTGGATATTACACAGCTTATTTAAAATTTATAAAATAGCTAGTCTTTCAGCAAACATTACTAATTGACTATGAAGCAATGTTGCCTTTTGACTTGTTTTTTGAAGTCAGAATTTAGGGTAGGTAATTGGACTAGAATGATTCTAGGTGTTGCTGTAATTTAGTGTGCTGTTTCAAATTGCTTTGTATGTCTCAGTTTTCTTAAAACAATTGAGTTTATCTTTCAGAAAGTGGCGGGCAGAAAATAGTAACAGCACAACAGAGTATAAGCTGTTCATAGGATATCCTTTGACGTCATAGAAAGTAAGTTACTTTGGAGAAGTTCCTATTTCTGCTTATTTTTATTATTTGGGTTTTTTAAACACAATCATTTTGATTGTGTTTTTTTCCCCCGCTATTATATGATGAATACCTTCAACTCACTGTTTTCAGTGAAATTTGATATTTTCTGATAACAGCAAAAATAAACCATTAAATATGTTTAATTAATTTTCTACTTTGAATTGTGATTTCTAATATATATATGGATCGGTGTGGCTCACTGGTTAGAGGTGGTAGACCCGGAAGTAGAGGTCAGCCCGGGACCAGGGTTCAATTCCTTACGTGGCAGGGTCTTGGCCATGGTCAGCGGTCTCGATAATTCTTGCCTCGGTGCCTATTCCAACCATGGGTCCCACTCAGCAACTCTGGGCAATAGCTTGCTTAATCTCTACTAACGGCCCCATCAGCGCCGGGGATGCATGGCTTCATCTTGGGGGTGCCCAGGAGGGATCATCTCTCAGGGAAAGCCAGGATGGGTTCCCCAGCGGTATACAGCGCTGGGACGCCTCTTTGCTGGGGCAGCTGTGCGCTTTACAAGTATACCACATTTAACATTCATTTTGTCCCATGCTCACACTTTTTTTACCACCTTCTATTAATTTAAATTTTTTTGTTCTTTCTTACACAGATTAAAAGTATAAAAAAGATAATTTAGTACGGTAATGACAATTAAAAGGTAAGTGTTTAGTACTCTTTACGTTACATGTCTATCAGATTTAACTTTTATTAGTTCCACTGCTTCTTTTCTTTAACCCTTAGTTTCCTGTCTTTGCTACTTCCTTCATTTCTTTTTCTTTTACTTACTTATACTACTCTTTTCACTTCTTCTATCAGTCCCTCTTTCAACAGTAACTGTGTTTCTCCCTCTATTTGTCTTTCTTTTCACATTACTCTCTGTTTATTTATTCGTCTTTTTTTAAAAAATATTTTTTTTTAGTTCGCTCCCGGTTTGCGTACCCGAACGCTAACCGGGAAGCGAATCAAAAGAAATAGAGGATGCTAGAGTGCTAAACATTCTAGCAATTTTTTTAAAAAGGGAAGGTAGTTCTGAAAAGAACTTTTTTTTATTCTTTTTGATGTTTTATATTTTTTTTGTGTTTTTTTTGAGGAAGGAGAAACAAAAATGATTCACTTCAAAGGGCTCAACTGGAGCAACAAAAAAAAAATTACTTTCTTGGACGATTTGGACATTGATGATTTTCAAATGATGTATTTATTAAAGTAATACTCATCTCTCCGCATGAAATTAATTTTCCACATGCTAGACATGTAAATCTCATCTGCCCAAAGTTCTTTTGGAGATTTGGGACCGTTTCTCTTGCCTCTGACTCACTTATTGCTAAGTCTTTGGTGGATATTTTAGCCGGTCGGGGGTTATCCATCAGATCTCGAAGTTGTGCTTTAGAATAATTAAGAGGGTGCCAACTCTCCATGTGCCGATGCATGGTATGATTACCATAGCTATATTTTTTTTCGGTCCCTCTCGAGAGTTTTTTTTTGCAGATGAGGCAGGTAACGTATCTGGCATTAACTTTCTTTTCATGAGAAGGATGAGAAAAAAATTGCCAGATAAAATTCACTTTGATATGGGACGTTCTTGGCATTTCTTTCAGAAAGCCACTTGTCCCTTGCTCCTGTTCCTCGTCTTCCTCTTCTTCTTCTTCTTCCTGGTCGAAGATGACCTGGCTAGTCGATCCTCTCTTCTTTGGTGATGGTGGAGGTGGTGGAGATCCACCAGCTGCAGCTAATACAAATGCCATGTCTTAGCAAACAAAAACAGGTCTTTCTCTCATAAAAATGAAAGTCGGAGTGAGGAAAAAAGGTGGGACTTTCATCATTTGAGAAAACAAAATGTTCTAAACCAATGAAAAGTGTTTGTTTTACGTCATATGATCAAGCGTTCCATCATTAGGAAACTAAAAGTAAAATCAACCAATGAAAAGTTTTATTAACTAGTCACATGACCTGTTATGCTTACGTTCCGCGTTCTGCACCGCGCCTTGGATCGATTCCGGGGCTTTACGTTTCGCGCCTTTGTTCGCGTTCCAGAACGCTTCCGGGTTCGTAACGCAGCACGTCATAAGAGGCATTACGTAGTAACGCGATATGTTGCGTTTACGGGACTCGTCACGATGTGCCTTTCTAAAGCGGTATTTGCACTAACGGAACGTTTTCCGTTTCGCGGATCGGCAGCGAAACAAGAAAAAATAATTTAAACTATAATATAAATTGAATTTAAAAAATATAATACAAATATATATAAAATATATTTGTGAATTAGAATAAGAACATATGTTACAGCTACAGATATTAGCTTTTAAAAAACCAATGAAATTCACTGAAAAAACCATAGGTTATAGACCATATATAGTTAGGGATTTGCATTTACAAAACCTTATTTTACTCGCATAAAACCATTGAAATTCGCATATATAGTTAGTTGCGCTAACTATATATCGCGCTCCCGCAATCCACTGCTGATGATGTCACATATTACATCCTTCATGACATAGTCAGTGACATCACTGATGACATCACTGATGACATCTCAAATGACATCACTGATGACATCACTGATGACATCTCAAATGTCATCACTGATGACATCACTGATGACATCTCATTTGACATCACTGATCACATCACTGATGACATCATTCATGTGATTATACGATGAACCTCTTCAGACTCTGATATAACCTTAGATACACTCAGTGTAAACAGACACTCACAGACTGTCACTCATCCATGGAGTTACTCACACACCTAGTCAGTCATGCAAAGAATCAATCACACCTCCATTTCCTCAACTATACAGTTATACACACCTTACTTATTCGAACATATACTAACACATATTTACTCTTTTATACAATCCCTGATACAAGTTCACAATGATCCATACAGCCACTCACACATTCACTGGCTCTTATGCACAGTAATTTATATATGTGAACTTTCACATGTACTGTGTTTAACATATGTACTTACTTTGACATGTAGCACTGAGATATCCATTCACTCACCAATACACTCGTACACAGTCAACCACCCATACAGCTGTTTCCACATGCAGTTTTGAACCCATAGATCTAGTGAATCAACTGCTCACACATCTATGCACAGAGTCACACACCTCCCAGCCACCCCCCCACACACACTCACTCTCCTATACAAATACTTGGGCAACCAATCAATAACCCATACAGTTACTCATATAGCTACTGATCAACACATGCAGCAGTTCATAGAACAACAGATATAATGATGCACAAATTAAGATAGTTTAGTCACTAACTCATGCACTCAGTGAGACACATTTAATCACTCTCTCATACAGTCAGTCATGCACCTACTAAATCCTTCATCCAGACACTTATACATCCACTCATTCTTCAATATGTAAGACATATTTTAACTTTACAGAAACAGACAGCCACTGGATGATGTCATCAGTGATGTCATTTGAGATGTCATCAGTGATGTCATCAGTGATGTCACTGACCATGTCATGAATGATGTAATATGTGACATCATCAGCAGTGGATTGCGGGTGCGCAATATATAGTTAGCGCAACTAACTATATATGCGAATTTCAATGGTTTTATGCGAGTAAAATAAGGTTTTGTAAATGCAAATCCCTAACTATATATGGTCTATAACCTATGGTTTTTTCAGTGAATATATATATATTTCAGAAATATAATTACGCCGTATTACAATAAACTCACTGGGAACGAGAATTACCGAGTTTGTGGCTTTTTTCGAATTCTCGTCGATCAGCGAAAGCGGATGCCAAGCTGGGCTTCGAGACTTGTGGAAATATTGGTACCCGGAGGCTTCTAGGGTACGGAAAAAGCCCCTCCTCGATCTGTGGCGAGAAGCGGCAGGAAGCAGAGGTTCCTGTGTAGGAGCCGGATTTTTGACTCCGGAGTGGAGGAAGCCGCGATAAGCCCCTGCGAGACAAGCACACGTGGACCCTGGTTGGAGGAGCTGGGATATCAAAGAAAGACGGAGGTATTTCGACATCCGGGCCGGGGGTCTATCTGCTTGAGAAACGCGCAGTGAGGAGTGTATACGAACTTTGTTGCCTTGCGAGAGAGTTCTCTTGTGGCGGAGTTCGTCTCGTCTTTCAGAAATATAATTACGCCGTATTACAATAAACTCACTGGGAACGAGAATTACCGAGTTTGTGGCTTTTTTCGAATTCTCGTCGATCAGCGAAAGCGGATGCCAAGCTGGGCTTCGAGACTTGTGGAAATATTGGTACCCGGAGGCTTCTAGGGTACGGAAAAAGCCCCTCCTCGATCTGTGGCGAGAAGCGGCAGGAAGCAGAGGTTCCTGTGTAGGAGCCGGATTTTTGACTCCGGAGTGGAGGAAGCCGCGATAAGCCCCTGCGAGACAAGCACACGTGGACCCTGGTTGGAGGAGCTGGGATATCAAAGAAAGACGGAGGTATTTCGACATCCGGGCCGGGGGTCTATCTGCTTGAGAAACGCGCAGTGAGGAGTGTATACGAACTTTGTTGCCTTGCGAGAGAGTTCTCTTGTGGCGGAGTTCGTCTCGTCTTTCAGAAATATAATTACGCCGTATTACAATAAACTCACTGGGAACGAGAATTACCGAGTTTGTGGCTTTTTTCGAATTCTCGTCGATCAGCGAAAGCGGATGCCAAGCTGGGCTTCGAGACTTGTGGAAATATTGGTACCCGGAGGCTTCTAGGGTACGGAAAAAGCCCCTCCTCGATCTGTGGCGAGAAGCGGCAGGAAGCAGAGGTTCCTGTGTAGGAGCCGGATTTTTGACTCCGGAGTGGAGGAAGCCGCGATAAGCCCCTGCGAGACAAGCACACGTGGACCCTGGTTGGAGGAGCTGGGATATCAAAGAAAGACGGAGGTATTTCGACATCCGGGCCGGGGGTCTATCTGCTTGAGAAACGCGCAGTGAGGAGTGTATACGAACTTTGTTGCCTTGCGAGAGAGTTCTCTTGTGGCGGAGTTCGTCTCGTCTTTCAGAAATATAATTACGCCGTATTACAATAAACTCACTGGGAACGAGAATTACCGAGTTTGTGGCTTTTTTCGAATTCTCGTCGATCAGCGAAAGCGGATGCCAAGCTGGGCTTCGAGACTTGTGGAAATATTGGTACCCGGAGGCTTCTAGGGTACGGAAAAAGCCCCTCCTCGATCTGTGGCGAGAAGCGGCAGGAAGCAGAGGTTCCTGTGTAGGAGCCGGATTTTTGACTCCGGAGTGGAGGAAGCCGCGATAAGCCCCTGCGAGACAAGCACACGTGGACCCTGGTTGGAGGAGCTGGGATATCAAAGAAAGACGGAGGTATTTCGACATCCGGGCCGGGGGTCTATCTGCTTGAGAAACGCGCAGTGAGGAGTGTATACGAACTTTGTTGCCTTGCGAGAGAGTTCTCTTGTGGCGGAGTTCGTCTCGTCTTTCAGAAATATAATTACGCCGTATTACAATAAACTCACTGGGAACGAGAATTACCGAGTTTGTGGCTTTTTTCGAATTCTCGTCGATCAGCGAAAGCGGATGCCAAGCTGGGCTTCGAGACTTGTGGAAATATTGGTACCCGGAGGCTTCTAGGGTACGGAAAAAGCCCCTCCTCGATCTGTGGCGAGAAGCGGCAGGAAGCAGAGGTTCCTGTGTAGGAGCCGGATTTTTGACTCCGGAGTGGAGGAAGCCGCGATAAGCCCCTGCGAGACAAGCACACGTGGACCCTGGTTGGAGGAGCTGGGATATCAAAGAAAGACGGAGGTATTTCGACATCCGGGCCGGGGGTCTATCTGCTTGAGAAACGCGCAGTGAGGAGTGTATACGAACTTTGTTGCCTTGCGAGAGAGTTCTCTTGTGGCGGAGTTCGTCTCGTCTTTCAGAAATATAATTACGCCGTATTACAATAAACTCACTGGGAACGAGAATTACCGAGTTTGTGGCTTTTTTCGAATTCTCGTCGATCAGCGAAAGCGGATGCCAAGCTGGGCTTCGAGACTTGTGGAAATATTGGTACCCGGAGGCTTCTAGGGTACGGAAAAAGCCCCTCCTCGATCTGTGGCGAGAAGCGGCAGGAAGCAGAGGTTCCTGTGTAGGAGCCGGATTTTTGACTCCGGAGTGGAGGAAGCCGCGATAAGCCCCTGCGAGACAAGCACACGTGGACCCTGGTTGGAGGAGCTGGGATATCAAAGAAAGACGGAGGTATTTCGACATCCGGGCCGGGGATCTATCTGCTTGAGAAACGCGCAGTGAGGAGTGTATACGAACTTTGTTGCCTTGCGAGAGAGTTCTCTTGTGGCGGAGTTCGTCTCGTCTTTCAGAAATATAATTACGCCGTATTACAATAAACTCACTGGGAACGAGAATTACCGAGTTTGTGGCTTTTTTCGAATTCTCGTCGATCAGCGAAAGCGGATGCCAAGCTGGGCTTCGAGACTTGTGGAAATATTGGTACCCGGAGGCTTCTAGGGTACGGAAAAAGCCCCTCCTCGATCTGTGGCGAGAAGCGGCAGGAAGCAGAGGTTCCTGTGTAGGAGCCGGATTTTTGACTCCGGAGTGGAGGAAGCCGCGATAAGCCCCTGCGAGACAAGCACACGTGGACCCTGGTTGGAGGAGCTGGGATATCAAAGAAAGACGGAGGTATTTCGACATCCGGGCCGGGGGTCTATCTGCTTGAGAAACGCGCAGTGAGGAGTGTATACGAACTTTGTTGCCTTGCGAGAGAGTTCTCTTGTGGCGGAGTTCGTCTCGTCTTTCAGAAATATAATTACGCCGTATTACAATAAACTCACTGGGAACGAGAATTACCGAGTTTGTGGCTTTTTTCGAATTCTCGTCGATCAGCGAAAGCGGATGCCAAGCTGGGCTTCGAGACTTGTGGAAATATTGGTACCCGGAGGCTTCTAGGGTACGGAAAAAGCCCCTCCTCGATCTGTGGCGAGAAGCGGCAGGAAGCAGAGGTTCCTGTGTAGGAGCCGGATTTTTGACTCCGGAGTGGAGGAAGCCGCGATAAGCCCCTGCGAGACAAGCACACGTGGACCCTGGTTGGAGGAGCTGGGATATCAAAGAAAGACGGAGGTATTTCGACATCCGGGCCGGGGGTCTATCTGCTTGAGAAACGCGCAGTGAGGAGTGTATACGAACTTTGTTGCCTTGCGAGAGAGTTCTCTTGTGGCGGAGTTCGTCTCGTCTTTCAGAAATATAATTACGCCGTATTACAATAAACTCACTGGGAACGAGAATTACCGAGTTTGTGGCTTTTTTCGAATTCTCGTCGATCAGCGAAAGCGGATGCCAAGCTGGGCTTCGAGACTTGTGGAAATATATATATATATATATATATATATATATATATATATATATATATATATATATATATATTATTATTATTATTATTATTATTTTTTTTTTTTTTGCGTAAGACCTTTATTTACACAATGCAGTTTACACAGCATGAGCCTACAACCCTGGGGCCGGCTCGCAATGATATAATGGTCAACTAAAAAAAATGAAAAGGGCAGACTTGAAGAAATCGTGTACATCTTTAGTTAGAACCGCCCTTGCTCCCTTCGTAGGTCTCTAAGCCAGCATTTTAACATGAGTCTTACATTTTGTCATTTTATAGTTAAGAACAGGAACATAACTCAACTTAAGACCTTACATTGACATCACATATATCGGACTCAGTGAGTACATCAGTAACCCTGGTTCTCTTCTGCGGCCCGGCTGCCACCTGATCGTGGCTCGTACCCCATATATAATCACTTTCCGATTTTAATAGAACGTGATCTAGCCTTCCATATTGTCCTGCAATGAGTTAGTATAGTCTGTTAAGAAGCACCAGAAGTCCTTTGGCCTAGATTTCGCCGGTAAGTTCTCCTCGTACGTTTGCAGTTTATCTCTACATATGGACATGTCATGTAGCCACGTTGATGTTTTCGGTACTTTGAGGCTATGCCAGCATTGTGCCACTTGCCTCTTCGCTAACAACAAAGCAATAGCACAAAATCTACGCTTCAATGCTCGAAATTGTGGTACAATACCTAAGAGACAGACCTTTATCGTACAGTGCACCTCTTCCTCCAGCATGACAGTGAGTGTGGATGTAACCTCTACCCAGTACTCCGCTATCTTGGCGCAAGACCAAGCTAGATGTGTGAAGTTTGCACCTTCCCTATTGCATCTCTTACACCTGTCCTCCTCCTGCAAGCCAAATTTAAGAAGTTTTGCTGGGGTGTAGTACGCCTGATGAATAAATTTGTAGTGTATAATTCTCAAATTGCCGTTGGGCGTGAGAATCTGTGTTAGAGCGCAGGAACTCTGCCATTCAGCATCTGTTAACGGTGTCTCTAAAACCGCATCCCATCTTTCCTTAGCCCTAATTGTGGGCCGCGGTATCTCCGATTGCGCAGCTGCATACAATCTGGATACTAGGTGTGATAGGTCCTGTGTGGTGATCAGTAGTTGGAGTGGCGCTAAGCATTCAGGTTCTGTAGGGAATGTTGGGTAGTGTTCCTTTAAGGCTCTAGTGAGTCTATAGTACGTGAAGCGAAACATGGGTGTTTTGTTTTGTATATGTTAATTGATCAATGCCTAAGTATGTGTTTTCTTTGAACACATCTCCCATCTTGTCGATTCCAGCTCTACCCAGCAATGATATTCCCACCTGTTCACTTGTGACGGACAGTGCCTGATGATGATGTAACGGTAACGCTGGCGCGTAGAGTGGGGTTTTATGGGCTAGCTGTCCAAGTTTATGCCATGCTTTGACCGTGGTATCTATGGTGTTGATGTCTTTCGCATGCAGTGGCGGTCTGGTGTGTGTGATTTTGCTGACAGAGGTACAGGGTGTGCATTCCCCCCCCCCCTCTATGGCTGTGTGGATGAGGTACCGGACCTCATGATACCAATATGCCGCGTATTGTGCCTGGGCACAAAGATAATAGAGGAGAAAGTCAGGCACCCCAAAACCGCCCTGAGCATATGGGAGTGTTAGTGTCTGTAGATCTATGCGGGCTTGTTTGCCTGCCCATATTAGGGTCAGTACCAATGATTTAATGCGGCGAAAGACCTCCCCAGAAGGTGTAATGGGAATGTTATTAAAAAGATATAGTAATTTAGGTAAAATGTTCATTTTGACTATCGCGATTCTATCAGCTAGAGATAGTGGCAAGTGGACCCAGCGTCGGACCTTATCCTCAAGTTTGGATATCACTACCCCATAGTTGGCACGTATGACTTCCTCCTGGTCCCTATGAAACATGACCCCTAGATACCGAATCGGATCTCTCTGCCACTCCAGCGGGTAATCGATGTCAAAGGGAGAGGTTGTGTCCGTTAGGGGTATTATGGAAGATTTCGACCAATTGATCGTCAATCCTGAGTGCCCCCCGAATCTAATGTATTCCCTAAGCAGAGGATTGAGGTGGGTGTTAGGGTCGCGCACATACAGCAGCATATCGTCTGCGTATAGGGATATGTGGAGTGGTCTGGCGACGAACTGTAATGCCGAAGCTTTGTAATTTTGTCTCACTATGCAAGCGAGGGGTTCTAACGCCAACGCGAATAGAAGGGGCGAGAGGGGGCAGCCCTGCCTCGTTCCACGCTCATTTTCAAAAGGGGCTGAGATATATCCATTAATACGGACTCTAGCGCACGGTTGGGTATATAGCAAAGAGACCCATTGAACAAACCGCTTAGGAAAACCCACCCTGTGTAATATGGCTATCATATAACTCTATTCAATGGAGTCGAATGCTTTAGCGGCATCGAGCATGACCGCCACAGCTTTAACCGAGCGCTTAAGATAGTGAGAAAGCGCAAACAGGGATCTGGTGTTATGGGAGGTGGATCTCGTGGGGATAAAACCCGACTGATCTGGTAGGACCAGACGAGTCATCAGCGGGGATACGTACCGCCAGTAATTTTGCGAGTATTTTCGAGTCCACGTTAATGAGGGATAATGGCCTATAGGAGTCGCATTCCTCTGGATCCTTGGATGGTTTTAGTAGGGCAATGATAAGTGCTTCTTTAAGGGTATGGGGAAGTATTGATTTCTCAAAGGAAGTGCCAAACATGTCCACCAAATGGGGTGCGAGAATGTCTACGAAATGTTTGTAAAACTCATTAGTATACCCGTCGGGGCCCGGCACTTTACCATTAGGTAGCGACTTGATTACAGCAGTTACTTCTTCCACAGTTATGGGCATAGCTAAGTGTTCCCTTTGATCATCCGATAGCCAACCAATCGCTACATCCTGCAAGTAATCATAAATCTCTTCTGCTGGTGCTGAGGGCTGCGATTTATATAGGGAGCTAAAAGACTCTACAAAGTTTTTCAGGATATCTGTTGATTGCGTCTGCAGGATACCCTCCTTTGATTTGACTCGAAGTATGGCCGATTGCCCTTTACCTTCACATATCTTTCTTGCTAGTGTTCCCCCTGGCCTGCCACCCTCTCCAAAGGATCTAGCTATGTGCTTGCGATCTAAGTATTTAATTTCAGCTGCCACAAACTCAGCATGTTCAGTGTGTAAGTCGCGTAACTCAGTCAACAGTGAAATATTTTGTGTTGTCTCAAATTTTTGTTCGATATCCCTTATATGCGCCTCACAACGGTGTATCTGTTGCCTTATGTCTTTCAAGATCCCTGCAGTGGTGCTGATGCAAACGCCTCTTATCGTGGCCTTGAAGGCCTCCCATAACACTCCCGGGTCATCCACCGTCTGCGAATTTATTTCGAAATATTCCTTTATCCCCTTCGTTAAGACGTCGGCATAAACAGCATCGGATAGTGCCTGGGAATTGAACCGCCATTGAAATGGAGGGGGCGTATAATGTGGTAGGTCGATCTGTATCATGACGGGGTTGTGGTCCGATAGTGTGCGTGGTAATACCTGTATCTTCCTAACCCACAGTGCTATGTCTTTGGTGCCTAGCCAATAATCTAGCCTGGACCAGCTGCCGTGAGACGCAGTGACGTGGGTGGCCCCCGGCATGTCGGCATGTCGTAGTCTCCAAAGATCCGCCAGTTGCAGATCTTCCATCATGTGTCCTACCATTAATCTTGACTGTTTATGTTGTTCCAATGAGTTAGAGGAGCGATCTAGCCCATCCTGCAACGTTACGTTCCAATCCCCTCCACATATCATGTGCGTGTTTGTATGCGTTTGTAAATGGCCCCACATTTCCCGGAAGAATTCAGGTGCATCAGTATTGGGACCATAGACGTTAAGGAGTGTCACGTGTTGGCCTCTCAACGTGCCCGATACCAGCACGTACCGACCATTTGGATCATGTGTCACTTGCTTTGTCGTAAAATTTACCCCTTTTCTAATCAAAATAATCACTCCCCGAGAATAAGATGAATAGGAAGCCCTATATGTAGACTCTGCCCATCTGGAACCTAGACGTGCGTGCGTGTTGGGAGCTAGGTGTGATTCCTGCAAAAATGCAATATCAACGTCCCATCTGGTGAGGCTAGCAAAAACCTGTCTTATTTTCTGCGGCCGGGAGAACCCTCTTATGTTCCAAGTGAGGACGTTAAAGTGCATTCTGCCCGCTTGTCTAGTACTTGGTGTCATCTGTTAATGTGCATTGTCTCAACCTTACACAAATCACATCCATTGGAGGTGCCTGTCTCTTTGCAGTAGGAGTAACACACCTATCAATGGCAGCCGTACGCCAGGGAGAACTCAGTAAACCGTACAATTGCAATGCCTTCGGTCTGTTTAAACATTAAGAACCTCCCAACCCCTTCAGCCCACCCACTCCATCAACCCCAACCTGCCGAAGCCTTAGCCCTTTTAAAGACAAACCCCATGAACTAGTAACAATCAACACAATACCCAGTCTGAGGAACTTGTGGTGGGTATTACCCTTGTGGAGGACCGCAAGGAGCGCAACTCTACACCCGATGTTGCGGGTATAGGCGATACTATAAAAGCTTAGATATACACAATGTATGTGACTATAAACCCGCTTCCCCCTCACCTTTCAATAGTTACAACAGTGCTACCCATAAGATAGTGCAGGAGCAGGTATATTTCGGTCGGAGCCAGTCATTATTGTACGTGTGAAACAACCATAAGTACAGTATTAGGTAGTACATGACCTCCTCCCACCCAATGAGTCCGGTGTCCCTCGTGCTTACTGCAATGTGGTGTCACAGGAGTACGTGTGGTGGTGGTGAAGTCCGTGCCCTGTTGCGGAGCAACATTTGATTGCTGTGCAGGGACGCACCCCACTGTACCTCGATACCCTGGAGGTCGCCTGCAGCAGAAAACTGTGAGTGAAGCGATGAAAAGTCGCCCATACCACCCCGACGTCGCCTCGCACAGCAGAGGAAGCATCAATGTTCACTACTACGGGGAATGTGGCAACGAGGGATCAGCTTTCTGAAGTGATGTGTCAGTCTGGAGTACCCCCCAGGCCGTACGGCCTATAGAATCGCTTGGATTGGAAAGTAAAGTAAGTCCGCCTCAGCTATCTCTTTAAGAGTCCTATGCCAGGCCATGCCACTCAGTATGTCCGTTTGCAGCCACACTTTGAACAGTCATAACCCACATCCGTTGAACAACTCACCGCGAGATGGAGTCTGCCAGCGATGTCAGTCCGAGTCTTGCTGCCTGTCATTCTGCAAATTCGGCCTAGCCTCCTGCTGCACCTTTTTGACAAAGTCTTGGGCTGCTTTGGGTGTGGGTAGCACAATCACCTTCTCTTTCCACGTCACTCGAAGTCTGGCAGGGTACAGCATGGAATAGCTGATGTTTAGGTCTCTTAGTTTCGCCTTGACGGATGTATATTCTTTACGTGCCTGCTGAACCGCAATCGTGTGATCTGGATAGAATTGCAGGGAATTGCCCTGATGAGTGATCTTGCCTTTTTCCCTCGCCAACCGGAGGATTGCGTCTCTGTCCCGGTAGTTGAGTATCCTTGCCACTATCGGTCTCGGCGTCGCTCCGGATGGTGGTCGAGGGGCCAACGATCTACGGGCCCGCTCCACTATGAAGACCGGCGATAGGGCCTCCGCGCCAAATAGGTCTTTGCAAAGGTTTTCGACGAATAGTTCCGTACGCCCAGTGTTGGTCGACTCCGGTAGGCCTGTAATGCGCACATTATTGCGCCTCGAGCGCGCTTCCAAATCCTCCTCCTTCGCTTTAATCACTTCGAGGATGCGTTCCATTCCCGCGCATTTGGTGGTGGAGGTCCGTGCTTCGTCTTCAACGGCTGATATTCTTGTTTCTGCCTCGTCTAGACGTTCACCATGCTTTTCCTGTCGTGCGGCCATTCCATCCATTCTGCACGTCAAGTTGTCCAATTTTCCGTTGATGTCCTGCAGATTCGACTGGATGGCGAGTAGTATCTTCTCCATGTTACTATTCGTCGGTAGTTCCGCAGATCCACCGGAGTCCGCCATTTCCTCTGTGGGTTTGTTCGATTTTCTGTTATCGAAAGATAGCTTTGGTTGTTGTTTATCAGGTTTCCCCATCGCGGCAGTCGGAGAAGCTGTTGTCTTGGAAGCGGGGCCTGATGCCCTCGTGATTCTGGCCGCCGTCGCCGTGATTCACTTTAGGGGAGAGTGGCCAGGCGCTCGTGTGATCCGCACAGTCACTGGCCAGGCAGCTGCTATGCGCCTGCTGTCTCAGTGCAGTCCCGCGTGTTTTTGGGGGGGGGTGCGACCGATGGTCCTCTCCTCACCTCCTCTCAGTGCAGCCTGGGTCAAGAAGGAGTGTCCGCCGTGGCTGTAGCTAGCATGCCCGTGCGTGATGCCCCTGAAACATTCCTGCTGGGCAGATCCCCTACGTGGTGGTGGTTTGCACAGTAGGTCTCCCCCTCGGTCTACGCTGTGGCTGTAGCTAACGGGCTTGTGCGTGATGCCCATGAAACAGTCCTGCTAGGCAGATCCCCTGCTTGGTGGTGGTTTGCTGCCGAGGTCCGCCCGGCAGGGTGTTGCTGCGCGACAGGTGCCTATGAGGTGAGGAAAGACCGCTGTGCGCCAGAGCCGATCGGCCAACACAGCTCAGCCCAGCCCGCCTTCAGGGACGCGAGGGTGCCGACAGCGTTGCTTGCTCGCTGTGCGCCGCCATTTTGTCAGGCGCGCAGTCCTGGGCCATTACAACATCGGGCGCCGGTGCTCGAGCGCGGAGATCTATTTTAGGGCAAACGGAGGTCCGGAGGGCAGGCTCTTACCCCTGTTCCGATCCTCCAGTCGCTGCAAATTGTTCAGTTGCGGGTTTCCTCCGCGCACTCCAGGCGAACGGCAGGTCGGCGAGCCGCCGTTTTGTCAGGCGCTCCGCTACTTTTCATAAACTTCTCCAAATTAAAGTGTGAGCCCCGATGTGGGGGCGAAGCTCTCCACGCCCGCTGATGCACCCAGCCTTCCCACACCTGCAGAGTTGTTTAGCAGGCGAGTTAGCGGGGCCGTTGCGGGTATAGATCACATTGTTGGTGATCGCCCGGCGGAGCTGCGGTTCACACAGCCATTCCGCTGTGCGCCCCCTAGCGCATATATATATATATATATATACGCTCAGAACTTCCCCTAGTTACACAGGAAGAATGCAGCACTCGCAGTCCAAGAGTCAAGCAAAAGTCTTTAATCAAGGGGAACGGGTAAGCACAGACGCGTTTCGGCGTGAGCCTTCGTCAGTGTGTCACTAGTCAGTATCATGCATCCCATTGAAATAAACAAAGTCTTGAGTACTGACATTGACATAAGCATAGGACTACACCTCATTGTGGCCGCTGTGGGCACCATATTGGAAGGGTGTTCTATCCAAGTGAGGGACTTATCTAATACATGCGTGGTGTTCTCACGTTTGAAAATAAAGCTGTGGATCGGCTAGTGTCCTATGGTATTATGTACAATGTCATATTTACAAGTAAATTTACAAACAAACAGTGCACGTCTCAGCAAAAGTCATTAGACACGTTGAAAGAGTGTTGTTACCCTTCATGTAAAAATCATTCATAATTTACTATTCGAATTCAGCATGAACAGTGAGAGCTATTGTTCCATAGAATGCTAGACAGAAGGGTACTCTTACAGGTTAGTGAGTCAGCAAAGGAGAAATCTATACAAGGTATATATATACATACAAAGGAAGCAAAAAAGCGAAAAAGGGGCACCATCCGGTGGGTATGTAAGTGGGTAGTAATACTAATCAAAATGAACCTCAACCAATAGGTCATGATTTGCATTGGCTATTACTATACATATATGAGCATAAATTGCTATCTACATATCTACATATTTACATATTTCCACACCTATGGTAACCTATCATCCTCTGCAGATGAGTGTCACAATTGATATTTTGCTTAAAAGGAAATTCAAAATCAGAATTCAAAGTTTCAGGTTATACATATATTACCTACTGGCAGTCGCCAGTAGGTAGTTATAGTTAGGATCTACTTTCCATAGGAAATCCGCAACATTCTATTGGGAATAACTTATGCGCCGGTGGACGAATCTTCGCGAATTTCTCAAAGAAGATGGCCCGCTCCGCTCCTTCCCTGAAAATGTGGGGGGGATTCGTCAAGCGGGGCCGAGATAAAAGGGGGGGGTCCCAAAACGTGTTTTCCCCATGTTAATTTCCATAGGGCGGTTGGACTCACTTTTAGCCCGAACGGCTGAATGGATTCCCACCAAACTTGGCAAAATTGTAGGGACTGGTACCCCGATGTGCCTTTGCTATGTCTCAAGATATATGCTCCAGTGGTTTTTACGAAAATTAACTTTGAAAAAATATATATTGGGCTACATTGGTCTATATATATATGTTAGAGCCCAAATGTAGCCCAAAGATGGCCACCAGAGACGAAAAAAAACAAATGTAGCCCAAATATCATGAAGTCATCTTGATTGGAATAAAGTGTTAACACTTGAAACATTTAATTTGCAAAGGAACAAAATGAGGGGGTTTATTTTGCCATAGAAATTATGATTAGTGCTGAAGAAAGAAAAATTAGGGCACATTTTGAGTGACTTCTCAAATCCTCTTATATTTCATTAAAAAAATTCTGATATGCAGTCTCCCAAGATGGCCACCAGAGACAAAAGAGCCCAAATGTAGCCCAAATATCAGCCAGATGTAGCCCAACTATAGCCCAATGACAGAATGTCCCAGAGTGTTCTAAAGAACAACTAGAACGCTAGAACGCTAACAGTCTTACTTATGACAAAAGTATGGCACACCTGAAGTCATCTTGATTGGAATAAAGTGGTAACACTTAATACATTTAATTTGAAAAGGAACAAAATGAGGGGTTTCATTTTGATATATATATATATATATATATATATATATATATATATATATATATATATATACACTGAAAAAACCATAGGTTTCACACCAGTTATAGTTAGGAATTAGCATTTAAAAAACCTATTAAATTCACTGAAAAAAAACATAGGTTTCACACCAGTTATAGTTAGGTGGAAATTTTACTCGCATAAAACCATTGAAATTCCCACGTTATAGTTAGTTGGACTCACTATAACTTGTGCGTGCAATGCACTGCTGATGACGTCACATATTGCATCACTCATGACATGGTCAGTGACATCACTCATGACATCACTGATGACATCTCAAATGACATCATCCTTGTGACAAAGTGGCAGACCTCCTATCAGCAGGTTTTTTCAGTGAATATATATATAGAAAGAGAGTCATGTCATCTGCTTTTTCCAAAATCTTACTACATTTGTGTAATTTAATTATTACAAAAACGTTTATGAAATAAACCGATTTGTATTCTTGTGTAGTACTATATCACCCAATGTTCCTGCAATTAATAATAAAATATTGTTCCTAAAGAGCTTTTCTTCGCCCATTCTGCTTCCAAAATAGCATCCTGAAAATTCTAATCTTGCTTTCAGTTTTACCAATATTCAACAAATCGCATGGGTATTACAGAGAATAAATGCAAATTTGTGTATTACTGTTGCTGTAAAATCTGAGTTTGATTAAAGACCCCTTTTGTGGATGAACAATTATTGATCATTTGGTAACATTATTGCAGTGTACACAATTGTAACTCAGGAAAGTACCCAGATTTGTAGATTTTTTTTCCATCATTTTATTTGATTGGGCAAGAGCTCCTTAAAATTTCTAGATCTTTTACATGCAAATAAAGGAGGCTTCTGAAAGAGCACCAATATCAGTTTCTAACTAGTATTTTCCACCTATTCCTAATAATGCGTATATAATAGAAGAAAAAAGGCACATGTTTGTAGTTTCAAAACATGAAAATGGAATGTTTTGAAATGCAATAAATAATTTGTGAAATTAACTATTAAATATGGGCTTGAATAATCAATAGGTCAAGAATATTTTGGAAGCTGTATTGAATAATAAATATCTGGCTGAAAGACTTTGCATTCCTACAAACGTTTTACAGGTAGGATCCCTGATAGTCTTCCTAGCATCTGACCATACAATGCCACGTTGTAAAGCGATCAAAAATTAGAGTTGTTCCTTGATTAAAAATGTCAAACCTTTTGTCTCCAATAATATGTAATATTTGTGCATAGTTGTTTTGGCTGTGGTTTTAAAAACACATTGATGGAAGGAATTCCATACTGGCCAGTGTCCTTCGATTCCCACTTGATCCAGTAAAACACGTTTTGGCCATGAATATTAATAAGGAATCCACACTGGGTGCTCTTGGAGGACAAGATTCCCCTCTAGATTGCAGAGTTACAGGGACCTTTAAATTAATCTGCATTTGTGCATTTGTGCTTGAGTCAAAAACTTTAATTTGCAAGAACATTTCTAAACATCTGAAGTAAGTGTCGGTCAATCTGGAAATTTCATCTTTAAGACTCTAAAAGAGATCTTTTTATGTGCTACCCCCAGAACATGAAGCCTCTTCCCAAAAGAAATTCAATTGTGTTGGGTTATAGTGACATTTGCTGTTTAAAGACCTATGAAACTCTAATTATTTGGCTCTGTTTAAAAGGTAAATCATTATTCAAGTATAGGAGATAAACTCTTAACTAATTTTAACTTTTCAATCCTGTTTTTTCCTCTTCCTACCCTCTTTCATGGACCGATCGTTTATGGCCCTGGGAGGAAGGATTTAGGCTTAGGTCCTTGCTCTTGTCCTGCACTGTAAGACAACTGATTGGCCATGCCCCTTTTGATACCCCTGTAATTGAGACCTTCCATGGCAACAGAGGATCATCTGTATTTGATTCCATTCTAAACTATTTTGAATCCTGGCCGGTGGTGAGGTATATGCGAGTTGTACCCTGCCCAAATACTGACCATATGTCACTTGTAGAATTGCTTTTCAACGGACCAAATCTGGAAGTGCAAACTCCCAAAAGAGCATCTAAGGGAGAATACCTGAGAAGAGTGGTTTGGTGAAATACTGAAAAATACGTGTACTTGTGCAGGATTTGAGGAAAGGAATTCCGTTCAGGCCATGTTGAGGCGATGTTAATGAAAGGGAATGAGGAATCCGATGACAGAAAGGTATTCTATTTGAGAAAACCATTGAGGATATTTCACCCTTTATGACAACCTCCAAGATTGTGGAGTAAACAAATGTTATTAATTATAATGGCAATTGGTTTGTCTAGGAATGTTGTTTGAGAAAGGAGTTCAACTTCTGCCCTCATGAGGCGACATGACAGAGCAGCCGCGGATTGTACTTTTATTAGAATAAGAAGGGAATACAAAGAATTGACAGGAGGAAGCGTGAAGTGCTACTTAAGATCTGGGACAAGTTCATATAGGTGGCCATGGGGTTGGAACCAGTGTCGGGACAAGAAGGCTAGATTATAGGGGTGCAGGAATTAGTTTTACCTTTTACTAGTCTTTATACCTTTACCAGGAAGAGGAACTGTCCCCAACAACTTATAACTAGGACCAAACAATCTCCTCTGGGAGTGGATGGTTG